>NC_045157.1:6300511-6328285 GCF_900700415.2 Clupea harengus
ATTGCCTCCTGACCCACAAAGGTGCTGACATTCATTTCTACAAGGTCACACATGCACGTGAAGTTTCCACTGGTGTTTGCAACAAGCCTGCGGTGACACCATGATATAAATAGCATGGATGATGGCAACACAATTGGTGTATGGAAACTTCTAGACCCTAGGTGGTTTTTAGGTGTGAAGGTAAGAGGCCTAAGGCCTAAAGTCTTCACATCACATTAAACATATGCACTCACACTCACACACACACACACACACACACACACACACACACACACACACACACACACACACACACACACACACACACACACAGAAACACACACGCACATATACACACACACACACACACACACACACACACAGAAACACACACGCACATATACATACACACACACACACACACACACACACACACACACACACACACACACAGAAACACACACGCACATATACACACACACACACACACACACACACACACACACACACACACACACACACACACACAGAAACACACACGCACATATACATACACACACACACACACACACACACACACACACACACACACACACACACACACACACTCACACACACACACACAACCTCAACTGCCATGAGGTGTACATGCTGTACAAAGGAAGTCACAGACTTGCAATCTAAGAATAGTTAAAGTTCTTCAAAAGATCACACATAAAGACAAACGTTCAGAAATTATAATTCTCCGTAGTTTCTTTGTATTCACCTACCTATTACTTGTTGCAATCACCTAATAACATACTATAATTTACTTTATATTTACTATATATTTTGAACTGCAGGTATATGTGATATGCAACCACGAGGAGACTGAACATTTAAATGTATGCATGTATGCATGTGTAGTATCTTCATCCATTTAACAATAAAACACTCATTACCTTGCTGTGAAGTAAACAAAGCAAATGTATGATAACCAAAATACTACAAATAAACTTTAATTTTTCTATTGTCCTGGTGTCCTCTGCCGTGCTATTTTAGTCTATTGCTTTTGCTATTGCATGCACTTCTAAGGACTGTGGGCTGATGCATCATGTTGAAAGCACAAACAGCAGTGTTAGGGGGGGGTAGTGAGGTGAGGCTGATGCTGGGAAATAACGGCCTGTAAACCGCTGGGGCTGAGAATCCTCTGTGGTCAAGCTGAAGGTGTGAGAGTGATGCACAGCAACCAGCGCTCTGAGAAACAAACATGAGAGCAGGACGCAGGGCAGGGGGAGAGGGGCTGGCCTCAAAGAGAGAGAGAGAGAGAGAGAGTGTGAGGGAGAGGGAGAGAGAGAGAGTGAGAGAGAGAGAGAGAGAGAGAAAGAGAGAGACAGATAGATAGAGAGCGAGAAAGAAAGAAAGAGAGAGAGAGAGAGAGAGAGAGAGAGATAGAGAGAGAGAGAGAGAGAGAGAGAGAGAGAGAGAGAGAGAGAGAGAGAGAGGGAGAGAGAGAGAGAGCATGATCCACAAACAGCCACAGGGCTCTGAGCTAGTGGGCCACAGGTAACTGGTATGCACACAGTGATGTGCAAACATATATTTATGCACACACAAACACACACAGACACAAACACACACATAACAGTCTGCTGGAAATGATCATTGTGGTTGAGTGCATTCAGTAAGTGTGCAAGAACAAGAACAAACATGCACTAATTTGACACACACACAAAAATCACAATCATGCACGCACGCACGCACGCACGCACGCACGCACGCACTCATGCACACAAGAGACTGTGAATAATGTCTGTAACAGTAACATTTTCCAGGACCATATTGTATTAATTGTTCAAAACACAATTAAATGATTATCATAGTATTATTCATTTCATAGCATGCGTTTAAAAATGATTTATTTACAACCAAGCAAGCTGAAATGACTATGATAAATATTAAGAAAGGACTTAAACTGAGAAAACACATGTCTGCTCTCTTTGCAGGTGAGCAACAGAAACATCTCAGACATAAAAAAGAACACAGCGTTCTCCCTCTGAATCAAACCAATGACCTTAATCATGTAAGCAAGTTCCTCAACCTTCTTCAACCCTCAGTTATTAAGTAATTTTAATACCTGTAATGACTTACTAATAACAGTTGATAATACGTTTATGCAAAACAGATAGATGGATACAAGTTTTAAAGTAAACAAAAACAAAGTTTAAGCATAGTTGACTTGACGCCCATGACACAGACAATATGTCTGAGTAAAAATGTGGTTTTACAGGAAATGTGTGCACACACTACATGCAGTTCCCACCCCCTCTCTCCTCCCCCTCGTGCTTATTGGCTAATGCTTTACATTTGTGTACCTTCAAGGATCATGTGGTGATGGATGAATCTAAATGACACCCCACCCCTTCCCTGTGTGTCAATCCCATTTCCACTGTATGGTAAACTCACTTTTAGATACAGATTAATAATGAAATGGGTGAGATGCAGGTCTCATATTCACATTGTAAATACAGATCCAATGCCCATACCAAGCCCTATTAAAAAGAGCAATGTGTATGTGTGTCTTTTATAAGTGATGACTCTGGCTCAGTGTAGGACATGGAGAACAGTGCACCCAATGCAGGATCATAGAGCAGAATGTTGTGGGAGGCGCTCCTGGCCCATGATGGCATGCACACACTTTTTAATAGTTTAATACGTTCTGCCTGCGCGCTGCCTGCAGGAATTGTGGGATATATTTTGTAAAGGGCATCCAGATTCCGAATGGGCCATTCATGTCAGTGCCTACAAGAAAGGCTAAAACCTGGCCAATGGAGAGATCATCCATCTTCAGACTTCTGTACATTTTGCTACAGGAGAACATTTCAAAACTGAAGCTTTCATCGTTTATTTACAGGTCGAGGAAGAGAGTGGCGGTTTTCTCCCTCTGCAGGTATCTATGTGTGTGCTGTGATTAAAATATTTTATTAAAAAACACTGTTAACTGTAGTTAACACATTTGTGGTGAACATCTTTCAAAGTTATATAGTAGCTAACCGTGCTGGATTGATTCATGCTGGCCATGAGGCTTGGCTGTGGGTCTGGGACTCAAGTTGTAGGCCCATTTCACTTGAACCTAACTATTACTTTGTTTTCATTCAAAAGACATTAATGCCATCTATACACACTGATGGCACCAGACCACTTAACATGTAAGGGTTTAGAATCAAATTATTTGGATAGTTGGATCAACCAGGAACTCAACAATAGCGTGGTCACATAGTTTAATCTGACTTCTTGGATATTAATGTCATTGACTTGAGAAAGGAGTCTTCTGACACGGTATAAGGGCAGCTTGTCTGAAGAAAGAGATCCTTGCTAAACCGATTAACCAGGGCATCATTACTGTAATGAAATCTGACATCTGACTAGAAAGATTCCTGAAAGTTAGACCTGCTTTGTGAACTCCTTTGTTTACCATACTTCAGTTTAGTTATCTACAGCTAAGCTAAAGTGTGTGTGTTTTAAGTATGGGTTTGAAGATATCTGTCTTCAAGGGTTGAGTTTCATGTCTTGACAACACATACTACATGTATTGACATACCGTACGTCTCAACTTAAACCAAAGCAAGCAACAAAAACAACACAGTACATGAGCCTTTGAAGGTAGGTGACAAGATACAAACCCAAGTGCATTCTGTCTTCAAAAAAGGTGTGTGACACTTGGTGCCCCATATGACAGTAGGCAATAAGTTACAAAGCCAAGTGAACATAGTCGCCTTTCAAGGGTCACAAAAGACAGGAAGGAAGTGGTCAAACTGCCACCACACTGAAGACATAATTTTGCCTCAAAGAGCTGTGCTGCCAAGCACTAAAAAGGATCAACAGTTACTTAAATACAAATCCAACTGAATAACATGAAA
Organism: Clupea harengus; assembly: GCF_900700415.2. Taxonomy (NCBI): domain Eukaryota; kingdom Metazoa; phylum Chordata; class Actinopteri; order Clupeiformes; family Clupeidae; genus Clupea; species Clupea harengus. The sequence continues at coordinate 6,304,390 of NC_045157.1, forward strand.
TATGTAATATTAAACACAACCTATAATAATGATCTAACAGCTAGTTGCTGAAACTATAGATGTTTCTTTGATGTCATTGTCAACACACATTACAGGAGTTCAGTAAGGCTGTGGTTCTCCATCAGTCTGGAAATTGTGTGTTACAGTGACCCTGGGTTGTTTTCCCTTAGTTGAGTAACGGTTAACCTGCTGTCACTTGCATAGCATTTTTTGCAATTGTCCTTTTGTGTTTGTCTAAAACAGAATAATGAATTTCATTGCTAGTTGGCTGAAATAGGGAGGCACTTTAACTAGACTAGAGTAACCGATTGTGAATGCACCTTCACAGAAACTAAACTCCAAAGGTATTTCTACTTTCATATTTTATGCATGGACATAGTTTGTGTCTTGGCTTTTGACCAGTTTACAGGGAAATAGTGACTGTGGTGAAGCATGCCAGTGTCATTCAGTGTAATGTATTTTATGTTGTGACAGACTGATGATTGATGATGACTGAAGAGTAAATTATGTACAAGGACACACAAATCTCACACAACTTGCCATCTGTACCGTAGGCCAAATATTTAGCTCAGTTGTAAATGATTTTCATGAAAAAACATGCAGAACATGCAAAACTGTTTTCACTGAAATTTAAGTTTATTTTTCTTAAGTGATAATTACATTAGTAATTTTGACAACATGACATATGACTGGTATCCACAAGTTATCCACAATAACTTCAGGTCATTACACGATTCAGATGGGAAGCGACACTGCCTAAAATTCAATTCATTTTCAATGACAAGCGGGCAGCGCTGGCTAGGTGGGCGGTTTGGCTGGCGCCATCTTTTCGTTCAAATGTAGGCTAAGAAAATACACGAATTACGTGCTTTCCTTCGCCATATATTGTAATTTATTAATTATGAATGATAACATTTCTAAGAGGATTAAATTACAGACATGTTGGCTATCCAAAAGTGGTTTTGTTACTGAGCCGTTCCTATGGTTACCTCACCGTGGTGGTATCTTGCTTAAGCGACTCTGACAGCATGTTGTCTTTCAGATGACAGGCGGATTGGAGAGTGCGGTACAAAGAGGGGGGGCCGCTTTTCATCTGAAAGCGCCCTGACACATTTATTAATCTCTGACATCGGAGTATATGCTCTCACGTGGCAGGTCTCTCTTCTTCTTTCCTCTTTTCAGTTTCTTATCAGAGAAGTGCAAAGCAGCATAGTTTACCAGTTCTTCAGCATCCTGGGTAGACAACAGTTAGGCCTACATGTTAGCTCTTTCCGAAAATATCTCAGTTCAAGGATTTAATTTAGACTCACATGAAATAAGACAATTTGAACATACTCTGTAATGTATATGAACATGCTTTGTACCTGCCCACTTGATGGATCTCTGAAGGACCTGTCTGAGTGAACTTGCTGAGACTTCACTTCTTAAAAAGATTCAATACATGAAGAAACATATTAATAAAGGTGGCTGGATTCTCTCAAAATTACATGATAATTTGATGTTCAATTCGATTCAATTTAATTTACATAGCACCAAAACAATAAAATAGTCTCAAAGCACTTTTCAGAGCCCAGAGCCTGGACTCCCTGGAGAAAGCACATATGATATTAAAATAAGATAATTTTGATCTCACAGATGATATACCTTTGTCATGTTTGTGTTTCCTGTCTTGATAAATTAAACTGACCAAGTAACATATGAGCACAAAACACAGTCCCAACACAGCAGCCAACCCATAAACAACAGGATCCACAACCTTTTCTGAAAAACAGCAGAAAACCACACGCTCTATGTAAAGACACTTCACCTTTCCACATCATAAAATAATGTTCCTCATCTACGATAATCATATTTGATGAAAACAAATACCTGTGTTCAAAACTGTTTTCTTTTCAGTGTTCATTTTTCCACAGTTGGCCACTGCACAGAAGAAAGCTCTATCCTCATTAAAGCTGAGGTCAAACTGTTCGTGTCCTATATTTTAAAGAAGGTTCATAATATATAAGTGAGTAAAATGTCTCATAACTCCTGAATTGTTGGGGTGTTCTGTTGAAACACACGTGTATTACCTTTCAGAGCCAAAAACGTTCCGTTTCCAAATGTAAGTTCAGAAATCAGTATCGCTGTGCAGTAATATGTTGCTTCATCAGATGATGTGGTGTTTGTGATGGTCAGATTAAATGTTCCTTTAGACTGCTGTATATTCATCCGTCCATTTTGAAAGTCTTCAGAAAACAAAGGATTCCAGAATGGAGTTGCTTTAAACGACCTAATGATCAAAAAAGGCTTTTGTCCCAGTGTTTGTTTGTACCAGGACAGTGCTTCGTTTTCGAAATCCACAGGGAAAAAGCAATCTAAAGTCACTGAATCTCCAGGTGCAGCTTCTGTTCTTCGATTTAATTGAATAATATCATGTGCTTTGTCTAGAAAAGTATGGGGGCAAAACATATGAGTCAATTTCATGATGTAGTAGTCAAAGCATTGCATCAGACATTACACCCAGAAACACCAATCACTTTACCAATCAGAACAAAATCTTTAAATACAAATATTAATATTTAAATGAACTTACACATGTGCATTAGAAGGATTATAAGTATCCAAAGCATTATTCAAACAGTATGAGTTTCTTGCAAGTTTACTCTAAGTGCATTAAGTCCACTAATATCCAACTAAAGACAACACACACAGATAAATGGCTTTGTTTCAAGTGCATTCAATGTGGAGTGAAAGACTTAAATAGCTGTGTGTCAAAAAAATATCACTTCCTGTTGAATTTTCCATCCAGTGACTCGAGGAACAAACATATGATGTCATTGGGGAGGAGGTTCAGCCTCTCAGTCATACGCATATTATTATGAACAATTTCTGGTGAAATCTGCAAGTCAGATGAGCAACCAAATAATATTCTGATCTAATGACAGATTCACGAACACAGCATTGCAGCACCTGGCATCCCAGAATAACTGCTTTAATTCTATGTACTGCTGCTGTAACTCTATGCAAGCAATGTGATGAAATGAACAATGCCTTAGCACAGTAATGGAGGTAGCTATGATACCTTGTAAGAGGAACAATCGTTCATTTTGTGATACAAGCATGAAATTTGGCATAAACATTCTTCTGGGTCATCTCTTTAACTTTAGAATGGGGGCCATCCAAAAATCCAATATGGCGGTCATTTTCAAGATGGCCGCCAAATCATCAAGTCATAACTATTTCTTGCATATTTGGGGAAATATTTCACCAATTGTGATAGATAGATAAATATATTTTTGTTATTTTGTCATTTTTATGTTGTCTTTTTGTTATTTTTTCTTTATTTGTCATTTATGTTGTTTTTTTTATCGATTTTTACAAGCGATTACTTGGCTAGAATAAGTCTGAAAATGCAATTGTTTCAGTGTCAAGTCAAAAGAACTTCATTGGGCCTCAAACGTCTCAGTGACATTCACAGCTGCACAAGGCTGTACAAGACAGAGTCAGACGAAAACATTTGCACCTGCCATTAGTACACCTGTTTTTGCATGAGCATTTTGCCAATTCCTGGCAACTTGCAGCAATTGGTGGAAGTGTTGTCCAGTTCACCAACCACCTTTGTCCTTGCAGTTTCCATCCCCATTCTGCAGGACTTGGTAAAACTGGTTGAGTGACAGTTGCTTGGCCCCAGACAGCTCCTGCTTGGTAGGCTGCACATTTAATGTGTTCCTTGAGGGCTGCACTTGTTGGTGGTATGGCATCATATGGCCTTTGCTTGCGGGCGAACAGATGCAGTCGTGCATCATTCACAGATGTGGCTGCACTTGATCGGTCATACATTATGACCACAAATCTCTCCAGAATTTGGAGGTCATCATCATCAACGGTTGTGGGCCAGTGACTGAGCTTGGTAAATGTCCCTGACACTTCATCAAACACATTCCATGTTTGCCATACAGATTTCTTAGCCTTGCCACGGAATGCAGACACAACGTCACACCCACTAAATGCATGGAAAAATGGTAGGCCACTGGATCTTTCTGGCCCAATTGTTGAAACAATGTCATGGATTGGAATCCATCGTGAATGGGCTCCCTGACCAAAAGCAATCCACAGCTTCTACAGACCTATTGCTTTGAAGGATTGGAAGCAGGATATTGCTATAATAACAACATCAGTGTCGTTTGCTTTGATTGTCACTGTGCTACTTCCATTTGCTGTTGCATGTCGCATATGGACGAATATTCTCGTATCTGCCTCTTCTTGGGAGCATGGGGCCAGGTCTGAAGATTCTGTGATTTCACTCTTGTTGCTGACTATCTCTTCTCCGTTTGTCACCACAATAGTGCTTTCTGCTACTACTTGACATATTTTGCTTGCCAGAAAGCTAAAGAGTTCAGTCTTGTTGTCATCATCTTGTAGGAAGTTTTTCCAGTTTGATGGAGCCTTACTAGATTCTGTTACCCTTCTTCTAATGGCCTTCCCACATTGTGCTCTGGTTTCTGACTTCAGGCTGGACTTCTTATAAACTCCGAAGACTATGTCTCGCTTGTACTTCGAACAATATGCCTGTACCTTAGAAAGGATGTCTTCTGCAGCATAGTCCCTAAACGTTTTTGATCCACGTGGAGGGTTTGCATTGATGAACACATAGCTTAAAGTCAATCAAATTGTTCGTTCATTCTAGTCTTTTTCGATGTCTGAAAAAGCGACTACCGAACAAATCTAGCGACTATTGGGGTTTGGGTTTGAAATGCAAAAAAAAAGCAAAAAAAGCAAAAAAAGCAAAAAAAGCAACTAGCCACAAATCTAGCTACTATTTTTACTGTTCTCCTATACTGTATATCCCCCAAATACCTCTATCCCTCTAATCAACCCTAAACTTTAGGTAGCTTTATGTGACCTATAACACAGTTAGCCTATGACATGTTTTAGAAATGTTTCAGATGGTTATAACTGGTAACTCCTGTTTGAAAATGTTCAAAAACATACTATGGGAGTCCGATATTATTGACATCTACAAAGTATAGACAAAGATTATGCTGAAATGCAAAATCAGTCTAACCATGGTGGCCATCTTGAAATAAAATTGAAATAATTTAATGATGACACAGAAGTAGGAGCCTTCATCAGATGACAGAATGTTTACTGTTGATAGATGGAATGATCCAAAACTGTTGCCTAATTTGAAACAGGTATTACTGAATGTATTGCAGAGCATGGGAAGATCAGAAGATCAGAAGATCATCTTCTGAGACAAAGCAGGTTAAAGTCACATTAGCCCCAGGATTGGCGACTAGAATAGGCTGAGAAACACCTGCAGTTTCTACTAGAGCAGCATAAAAGGATCGTTGACTGCAGAAATGAGGTTGCACCACACTGAAAATGTAGCAGACTGAATGTAAATATAAGGACAAATGGCATTACTGCAGTTACTCAGTTACTTGCTCTACTTACCACAGTCCAGACGGCCATAGAAATACTGAAAAGAAACATTGACATCAGCCATTTCGAAAATCATGAGGGTTTCACTGTGAAGCAGAGCTGTTTAAATATAGGCAGAGGCCACCAGGTTGATCACACACACACCCTACAAACAACAAGGAAACATACAAACACAAACAAACACACACACATACACAACTTCAAAAAAGGGAGACCACATTGTAGTTTCCTGTTGCAAATGTTTGTGATGTTTACTCATCTGAAGATAATAAACTTACAAATTTCTTTAGTATGGTTACTGTCTCATATTACCTTCAACGTTTTAGAAAACCATAAATGCAAAATTACTGAACGTATTTAACACGGTATGTTATAATTCATGGTCAATGTTTTGTATATATTTCCAGAAAAGACAATTTTTCTCTCTGTGAGAAAAAGATGACGTGTTCAGAAAATTGTTCTAGAAAAAGAAAGAGGTAGTCGAACACTTGAACTTCAATGCAAATCCTTTCATTAGACAAAAGTTTTGGCAATTACACTCCTTCGTCAGGATCATTACAAACACATTGTCACTAACCCTAGATTAAAATGATTTAGTATGCGACCTTTGACAAATCATGACATGTCTTTCACTACAAAGCATACAGTGCACAGAGAAGAAAACAAAGCACCAAACCATCATTTCCTGGTGAAGAGGAATGCAAGGTTCACTTCAAAGAACGTGTGACAGAAGGATTACATTTATCATGAAGTGAAACATTTTACATTACATTTACATTACCCTGGGCACCTGCTTGGCCGATTAGGCCCAAATACCGGCACCTTCTCAAGGCCATATAGAAAATACATACATACAGAGGGTACAACACAAGGCACAAAGACAAGGCACACAGACAAGGCACACAGAACCAGGCACACAAAACAAGGCAAACGGTGTCCACACATCTAGACCCAAAACACTTCTCCTCACAACAGGGAAGTGTTTTACCTTAATGCCTCAACAAGTCCTTTTTGGTGCTTTTTACTGCCTCTCTGAAAATGCCTCTCTCAGCCAGTCTTCCTCTCATGAAAATGAGGCACCTTTTAAATAGGGCACAGCCACTTTGGCTTCATCAGTCCAATTAGCTTCTCTTGGGGGCAGCCCGGACCCAACCATTAAGGTGGGGGAGTCAGTCTTAAAGGGCACCATCCCTTTTCAGTGCCACGGTGAGAAGGGGGAGATTTTACCTTCTCACAGACCTACATACAGTATGACCTATGTGAGCTTAAGCCTAATCCAGTATTAAAGTTTAGGGGTAAAAGTGTGATTTGAAAAACTCCTTGTTGTTGCTGTCAGATTCACAGCACTGTACTACTAGTAAACAGCGCTCTGATTATGTTTAGGCTGTCATGCTCCAGAATGTCCCAAAGGGGGCGCTGCTGATTCATTTGGTTTGCAGACTTTGCTGAAAGTTTGTTCTCTCTTCATGTCACTCCCAGTCACAGAATGGAGAGCGGCTTCACTTAACCCAATTCAGTTAACTCTGAGCAGATCAGCTATACTGTACTGGGTGTGTTTGTTTGTGTTTGTATGTGTATGTGCCTGGCTCTGTGTGTGTGTGTGTGTGTGTGTGTGTGTGTGGGGGGGGGGGGGGGGGGGGGTTGTGTGGGGGGAATGGGGTTAGAGCAAGTGTTATAACCTTATAATTGTATTGATGACTAAGGACTTGCATGCTAACATTCATAGTTTTTATTTGTTTTATGCTCTGACTATGTGTAATCTAGCAGTAGTCAATAGTACATGTTTACTATGCTTTCTTCCAAAATAGCGTACATGTACGTATATAGATCAATTAGAAGTGTGTAGGTGCTTCCCAAGAGAAACCTGGAGAGAGGCTTTCCTTTGATAAACTAAAGTGGTTCCTGATACTATCCTCATTCTCTTCATACACTGTCAGTGTGTTCCCTGGGTAATCATACCCACAAAAGTAAATTCAAAGACCATCAATGAAAATAAATTAAATCATTCCCATTTGTTGTATTTGTATGTAAATAGGATGCTGGTTCTATCATGTGAGTCAATTTCATTACAATGTGAAAAATACAATGTTCATCATCAGACATATCCTCTTCAGTCCATAGTGTGAAATGTGCTATGATATACTGTTGGCGCTATGCATAGTCTTTATAGCAGGGACTTGTAATTTACAACTTGTCCGTTAAATACAGGGGTCTGCCGGGGGCAGCATTGGGTCTTAAATGAAAAAGTCAAACAGTGATATAGAATGGGAGGTAGTTGGGGGATGGTGTGTGTGTATGATGAGGGCAGGGGCGGTTTTAGGCACGGGCGACCCGGGCAGCCGCCCGGGGCGGCACTTTTTCATAAGACGTGCGGGGCGGCAAGAGCACTTAAAAAAAAAATCATCTGCGCCGTGAAGCGGTTTTCTATTATCCATCATATCACTGTGTGTGCAATTGGCAAATTGGCGCCCCCTGCAGCTGTAGGCGCCTCTGCTCGCTAAGAAGGTGCCGTGAACAGATCCTGAGTGAGAAGGGAGAAGGGGAGGGGGCGCGGGGGACAGTTCACGTCTCCCAGATGGAACGGACAAGGGGGGGCGGGGGATCCACTGTATAGCAGTCACACCTGACTTTCTTCCAAATAACGCACATTCATAACATTATAATTACAGGCCTATAATTCCTGCACGTTTTCGTTTTTCTGAATTGTGTGAAATGGCTAATACAAATAGGTAATACAGAACGATTATGTGGTCACCAAGGGCAAGGTGAATTGGTGGAAGGAGACCACTGACTGCTCCAACTTATCCAACTGGTGAAGGTAGTACGTAGTTAGCAGAGTATAGATAGATAGATACTTTATTTATCCCGAGGGAAATTAAATACATCTTTTACAGAGTAGTCTATTACATTAACAAGATAACTATTGAAGGATGCTCAAGTGGACAAGGTAAAAATGTGTTTTCAGTCAAGTGTAACTTAACCTAAATTCCTATTAAGGCAACCAGCTAATGTTGAGCACCAACAGAATTGTTTGCTAGCTAGCGTTAGTTAGCTGATTTGACCATAGGGTATGGACATGTTCATTCATCTGACACTAGGCTAAAGTGTTAGCGAAGTCCCGCTAGCCACAACTAACAGAATATAACAGCATACAGAGTACTAGTATAATCTTAATAATGAACAGGTCGATAGCTAGCTGGTTAGACCATATATTTCCTTTGACACAACTATAATAGCCAGCGTTAGCGAAATCCCGTTAGCCACGATTAGCTAACTCAACTAAACCATAATGCATGTTGAGTGCTTGCACAACCTAACTTGCAGAGAGCTGGTTAGCTAACATTAATGCACATGATGTGTGCATTGATTCTCTTAAGTGTGTTATTCAAATGTTCTATTGAAGGATTTGTGCAATTGATACATTTAAGTTTGTCTTTCACTTATATTGTTATAATAAAAAATAAATAAGATTATTTTTTTTCCGGCGGGGGGGGGGGGGGGCGCTCAGAGGGGGTTTCGCCCGGGGCGTAATTCCATGTAGAACCGCCACTGGATGAGGGGGCTGAGGTAATGAACATCTACTGTCAATCAAAAAGTACAGTAATAATAATAGAGCAAGACAAAAGAAAGCATTGATAACAGACAGATTCAAATCTCCAATCATCGCTGCAGTCTGATGTTTCAGCAAATAGCCATGATCTGTGTGTGTGTCTGTGTCTGTCTGTCTGTCTGTCTGTCTGTCTGTAAGAAAAGGAGAGAGGGAGTGAGAGAGTGAGAGAATATGATTCTAGCAGCTGAGCTCTTGATTACTAGCGCCATCTTGTGAAAGATCATTTAAGGTTGTGGACAGTGTCAGTGCAGGTTTGAGGCTGTGGTTAAAGTTAGGGAGCATCACACATAGAATCAGACCTTTGTGATTACATACATGGCCATAGGCTATTACAAGTATAACTGAGAAACTGTCACAGAAAGAGATGGTTGCATCTTTAAATATGCCTGTCTTGTCTTAAGCCTGATCTCTCTGTTCTCTGTTCTGTTTGTGTTGGCCTCTCACTGCAGGAGTTCAGCAGCAGGATGTGGTGAGGGTCATTACGGCTGTAAACTCGCCTCTGGTGACTTTGATGTAGTTTTCTGTTTCTCTCCCTTTCAGGTATGTGACTACCACTACCAGAGATGAGTCAGAGGAGTCTTGGCTGATGCCCAGCCACTGCATTGCAAGCTGGACGAGTCCTCCCGGGACCGGAAGTTCTGTGCTGAAGAATGCTGCCTGGTTCAGGGCAGGACCAAGGAGCGCTTTGCCTACTGCCAGCAGGGAGTCTCTCCTGCATTCACCAGCGACAAGCACCACATCCTGTTCCATTTGTAATGCTGTTAAACAACTTGTACTATAGAGTGTAACTTATTGATGATAATTTAAATCACACTCATGTTTACATGTATATAAGCTTGTTGTAAGGTGGATTACTCAAAAGTAAAGTATAATGCATAGTCTCTATTGCCTCTGCATTTTGAAGGACAGCATAATGAAGCATACAGTCATCCAGGCCAAGGCAGAAGGCTGCTTGTCAAGAGTAATGGCTTGCAGCCTAGTATGTAAAACCACAGGCTCATTATTAAAATATGAATATGGTTTTGAGTAAAGAAAATCACAAACGTCCTATGATGAAAAAAGCTTTAGTAAACAAACTGATGCCTGATTATGCTTTGCTAAAGCTTTGTAAACACTACAGTATAGTGTTAATGTAATGTTGTTGTCCTGTCCCAACCACAAAACTAAATCAGATTAACACACAATACACTATTTAATATACTATAATATATTTAAAAAATTGTATTACTAAGGTGAACAAGCAGAAATAGAAGTAAATGTGCTCGGTGAGGATGGAGCCTTAGTGATGGGTGATTGCAGGGTCCTGGTGTGTGTCTGTAATGAGAGGGGATCAGAGATGTGTGAAGTTTCCACTGGTGTTTGCAACCAGTCTGCTGTGACACCATGATAAAAATTACATTGTTGATAGTGAGAAAGTTGGTGTCTGAAAACTTCTCAACCCTGTGTGGTTTTCAGGTGCAGACTTAAGAGGCCAGTCTGCAGTCTTTTCTTTTGTTGTTTGTCACAGTTGTATTGCCCTGGTCTCCTCAGCCGTGCTCTTTTTGTCTATTGCAGGTCTGATGCATCATGTTGAAAGTACAAACAGCACTATTAGGAGGGGGTTCTGGGTAATAACGGTGCTGGAGCTGAGAATCCTCTGTGGTCAAGCCATAGCGCTGAAAGCGTGTGAATGATGCACAGCAACCAGCGCTCTGAGAAACAAACATGACAGCAGAACGCACACACAAACACACACTCACACACATACACTCACACACTCACACACTCACACACATACACTCACACACACACACACACATACGTCCACAAAAACAAAAAATGACGTTCAATACGCTATCACCAAATTAATTTCATATGTCGCATTGTTTCATATTTATGCTTGCAAAAATACCCTAAAATTAAATCAGATTGGCTGGCACACACACATACACTCAAGCTCAAGCTCTGAATGTTTTCTGAAAAGCCCCAAATCTTTTTAGGTGTCTGACTGGAGTGGAGCCGATTCCATTACTGCATAAATGTCACCATCCATCAATCCCCTACTAACCTACTCCAGGCCTGAGGTGCTTTTTGTAAGGGTTGGTGTGCATAGATCAGTATTGTCGTTTTAACATTAGAGTGGTACATAACAGTCTGCTGGAAATGATCATTATGAATAATAATCATTAGTGCATTCGGTAAAAACACAAACAAATTGTGTTGTAATGTTGTGCTGTGTGTGTACAGAATATACAACACAGGCTACTACAAACATGCACTAATTTCACCATTTTGAACAACAGTGCCTTAAGAAAACACACACACACACAAGAGACTGTGTATTATGTCTGTCAAAAAATGTATATGAAATTGCAGAAAATGTACTTCCAGTAACATTGTATTTATTGTTAAAAATAACACAATTCAGTAATTAATATAACATTATTAATTTTATAGAGTGTGTTTTATTTATATAAAAATTTATATTTATAAATATTTATTTACAATCAAGCAAGCTTAAATGACTATGATAAATATGAAGAGAGGGCTAAAACAGATAGAACACATGTCTGCTCTCTCAGGTGGTTCAGAAGGGCTTCGCAGACAGGCATCTCAGACATCAAAAAAGAACACAGCAGGTACATGAGTATCTGTGGTTTCACACACACACGCACACACGCAGACACACACTCATACAGACACACTGTCTGAGTGGCAGACTCAACTGCCACGAGGTGTTGTACATGTTGTACAAAGGAAGTTACAGTCCTATTATCTAAGTATAGTTTATGGCCATCAAAAGTCACACATTAAGAAAAACTTACATAATTAATAATCCAATGTACTTTCTCTGTACTCACCTACTTATTACCTGTGGTAATTACCCAACAACATAACTATAATTACCCAACAACATAACTATAATTTACCATATATTTACCAGGTAAATACCTAGGTACTTAATACTTAGTAATTAGGGGAATATAAAAGGAAGAGTTTTGACATTCGCTGAAGTGAAATACAATTTTGGATTAATATTGTATTATTATTTTTCTTTGTATTATTATATAATATCATATATTTATAATAATACAAATATAAATAATAATACAAATATAAATAATAATACAAATAAAAGTATGTATATATCATAATAAAAAAATCATATGGTCAACTTCATCCACCATTTAAAAAAAAATATTATACTAGTACATGCGCGGTATCCATTTGTTTTCTGTATGTGTTCTCCCTCTGAATCAAACTAATGACCTAAATCATCTAAGAAAGTTACTCTACCTTCTTCAACCCTCAGTTATTAAGGAATAATAATACCTGTAATAACTTACTAATATCAATTCATAATACGTTTATGCAAAAGAGACAGAGGAATACAAATTTTAAAGTGAACAAAAATAAAAATGAAGCATAGTTCACTTAAGGTGTCTCGCCTGTCACTTGCTGCCAGTGTTTGAACTATACACAAATAACATCAAACATTGCTGCACACAAAGTTTTTTTTTTTTTTTTATATATATTTATTGAATGAAGGGTACATTGGGGTTGTACAGAATAAGATTACAAAGGTATCCTTCATATTTTCTGATATTTTACAACAACATAAACAACAAAAGCCCCACCCCCCCCACCCTCAGGAAAATAAAAATAAATAAATAAAAGAAAACACAATCAAAAAAAATTTAACAAATATTTTTAAATAATACAAAATAAAGAAATAAAGGCCAGCATATGGGGGTAGATTGAATCTTGACAGATAACATTATGCACAAGACTAGTTCAGGAAAAGAAGAGAAAAGTTGTGAACTCAAGTGCTAGAAGTTGCTCATTGGGCCTGTTTTTTCTCGCTGGCGGCTGCCCATTTGTCTAGCAGAGGTTGCCATGTTTTTCGGAAGTGTCTATCTTTGTTGGTGATCGTATAGCGGAGTCTTTCCATATGCAATATATTGCCCAACTCCCTAAGCCACTGTTGGAATAGGGGGCCAGCGTCTGACTTCCACTGTTGCAAAATGAGGCGCCTGGCCAACAGAGTACAGAGGGAAATGGCTTGCCCTTCATAGCTTGTAATGTTGGGATCATACACCACTGAACCAAAGATGGCAAGGAGTGGGTCTGGTGTAATAGTTTTATGGAAAGCCTTTGAAATGTAGTCAAATATAAGAGACCAGAAAGAAGTTAGCTTAGAACAAGACCAAAACTGATGTGTAAGAGTACCAGTTTGTTGTTTACATTTATCGCATAAAGGAGAAATGTTGGGGTATATGTCATGGAGCCTGGCTTTCGAAAAATGGAGTCTGTGAACTACCTTAAATTGAATTAGAGAATGCCTAGAGTTGATAGAGCTGCTGTGAATTCTATCCATAATTCCCTCCCAAACAGTTATTGAAATTTCCATGTTAAGTTCCTGCTCCCAATAGTTTTTCAACTTGTCAGTGGGCACCACTTCATGGGCCCTTAGCATATCATATAAAAAGGAAACTGTGCCTCTGCTACCTGGTGTAAGGCGTCGAAGACTGTCCAGTGTGTTGTGTTTGGGCATGTGCTCGTAGTGTGGTATATGAGTCTTGATGTAATCCCTAATCTGGAGGAACCTGAAGAAGTGTGCAGACGGTAAATCATATGTCTGTTGTAGGTGTTGAAATGACATTAGGTTACCTTCAGAGTACAGATCCCTTACAAAGACAATATTTTTGGCTTTCCATCTGGAAAAGGCTGGATCCATCAAAGCAGGTGTGAAAGCATGGTTGTGACAAATTGGACTGTCTATGTAGACTTTGGGTAAATCAAGAAAAGATTGAATTTGTTTCCAGATTCTTAAGGAGTGAAGGATAACAGGGTTGTTTATATAGGGAGGTGTTTTTGTTTTCGCCGGGTTATTAAGAAGTGCTGGGAGGGAGGTGGCACCACATGCGGATATTTCTATCTGGAGCCATGAGGGCACGCCCCCTTGACTACTGACTGTTGGCATACCATTTTGCCAGTGTAGTAGCGCATTCAGATTAGCGCCCCAATAGTATAGCTTAAAGTTTGGCAACCCAAAACCACCTTCTGCCCTACACTTCCCTAGGTGTTTTTTGGATATTCTGGCTTTTTTATTGTTCCATATAAAGGCAGATATGATAGTGTCCAGCTTTTTAAAATAATAGAGGGGAATGAAGACAGGGATATTTTGGAAGATGTATAGAAATCTAGGGAGGACAACCATTTTTATGGCGTTAATGCGACCCACCATAGAAATGGGCAGAGTGTTCCAAAATTGGATATTCTGATTTAACTGTTGTATTTTAGAATCCCAGTTGCTGCTGAGGAGTTTCCCATGCTCCCTTGTTGCAATGATACCCAAAGTTCTGAATTGGTCTCTTGTCATTTTAAAAGGAGTGGTGCGTAGAAAGTTTAGGTCTACTTTGTCTGATATAGGCATAAGTTCACTTTTTCCCCAGTTGATTTTATAGCCAGAAAAACTGCTAAAAGTATCAATTAGCTGTAGTAAAGGTGGAATGGATGATTTGGGGTGTGACATAAATAGTGTGATGTCGTCCGCAAATAGGGATATCTTATTCTCTATATTGTGAATTTTAATTGGAGCAATGTCCCTGTTCAACCTAATTTGACTAGCTAGAGCCTCAATGGCTAGATTAAATAGATAGGGTGAACAAGAGCATCCCTGACGAACACCCCTATGGAGATGGAATGGTTGTGAGATGTCACCGTTAGTGAGAATTGAAGCTTTAGGTTGAGCATAGATGATCTCAATCCATTTAATAAACTCTAGGCCAAAGCCAAAGTATTTCAGGGCAGTCAACATGTACCTCCATTCAATGTAATCAAAAGCCTTCTCGGCATCCAATGCGATAACCACAGACTCATCCTTTTGTTTCTGGTAAATGATGTTGAAAAGACGACGTAGGTTGAAATATATATGTCTACCCGGGACAAAGCCAGTCTGGTCCGGGTCTATTAAGCTGGCTATGTATTTACACATTCTATTGGCCAACACTTTGCTGAGTATTTTTGTCTCCATCTGGAGAAGAGATATTGGACGATATGATGACATATCCAACGGATCCCTGTCTTTTTTGAGGATCAAAGCAATGTTTGCATTGTAAAGTGTGGGGGGTAGTACTGAAGTTTCCTTAGCATGGGTGAACATGCGCAAAAGCAAAGGGGCGAGTCTAGATGAGTATCTCTTAAAAAATTCAATGGTAAACCCATCCGGGCCACCGGCTTTGTTGTTAGGGAATTGAGAAATAGCTGTTACAATCTCCTCCAACGTTATGACGGCGTCCATTGCCTTAGCTGCTGTTTCGTCTAGTGTAGGGAGCTGGCTGTTCTCTAAAAAGTGATTCATTATCTGTGGATCCGTGGATTTGACTTTAGACTGGTACAGGTCCTCATAAAATGATGCAAAGGCCTTGTTTATTTTGACTGGATCAGTTGTGAGGTTACCCTGTTTGTCTCTTATTTTGTGAATGGCGCGTGTAGCCTGTGAATGTCGCAGCTGTCTTGCAAGAAGTCTGTGAGGCTTGTCACCCAATTCAAAATATTTTTGTTGTGTTTTAGCAAGTAGTGAGCCAACTCTTTGAGAAAGTATAGAATTATATTCATATTTTAAGTTGGTGATTGTCTCTAGAGTGGCGTCATTGGGATTATTCTTATATGAATCTTCTTGAAGAGATAGGTCACGTTCTATAGCTTTTAGTCTACTGCCTTCAATTTTCCTTTTACTGGAGACATAAGCTATGACATGGCCCCTGATGACAGCCTTCAGTGTTTCCCACAGGATGGAGTCATTGACGTCACCAGTGTCATTCTCTGTGATAAAGTGAGAAATCTGTTCTTGAAGGTGGTTAGTAAACTGTTCGTCTGCTAATAGTGTGGGGTCAAAGCGCCAATGATTGCGTCCAGCTCTACCTACCCCTATTTTAAGTACCATGGACAATGGAGCATGATCTGATATTACAATAGGTTGGTATGTTACAGTTTCCACAGTCGATAACAGTTTTGAGTCCAGTAAAAAATAATCAATACGGGAGTATGACTTATGAACTGGAGAGAAGAAAGAATAGTCCCTCACTGTTGGATGCTTAAGCCTCCATATGTCAACTAGGTTGAGATTGTCAGCCAAAGTATTTAGGCGAATACAGGAGTTTGATTTTTGAAGGGATTTGGAAAACTGTTTATCCAGAAGAGGGTCTAACACGCAGTTAAAGTCCCCCCCTAGTATAATATTAGTACTGGAGATGTCTGGAATCAAATTAAAGACCTTCTGAAAGAAGTCTGGGTCGTCAAAATTAGGTGCATAAAGGTTGACAAGTGTTATTGGCACAGAGTTTAGGGTTCCAGTCACTACTAGAAACCTACCATTGGGGTCATTAATTGTAGAGGACTTAATGAAAGGGACATTTTTTCTAATTAGGATCGCCACCCCCTAGCTTTAGTAGTAAAATTTGCTTCATACTGTTGGTCTACCCAACTGACCTTAAGTTTACCTTTGGTGGTATGTTTAATGTGTGTTTCCTGCAGAAACATTATGTCTGCAGACAAGGATTTCAGATATGCAAATACTTTAGCACGTTTCATAACATGACCAAGACCCCTCACATTCCAACTGACAAACTTATAGCCACTTCCATGCACCTGAGTTGTAGAATTATGATGTGCTATTATCTAGTTTTGTAAAGCAAAGTAAATATACACTGTCAAGAGAAAAACTAAAGATATATATATCAGCTGGCAAATAAAAATAAAATGAAAATGAAACCCATAACCCACCCCCCTCCCCCCCATAGCCTGGAGACTACCACCGAGGTAGCTCCTGCTGCTGCATGGCATCTCGTGGGCTCTCATGTCTCGAACTCGCAACCCACCAGGCTATAGGTCTGCCCCTTCCTACTTTATAACAGTAACAACAAAACAATAATGTTACAATAAACTCTTTGTTAACACACTACACATTTTAGACGCTACCCCTTCAGATAGTGTTACGGTAAAGCCAATGCCTCAGGAGGCTAATAATAGTAGGTAGAAAAAAAAAAGGAAAAAAAAGTTTTAGCCTATTTTTAAAGTGACAACATATATGCTGATGGCTATAACCACACAAAATATCGTTCACCATAATATCATTCACTTCTAAAGAACCATTAGCGATAACATCAGAAAGGAAAATGTAAGCAGCCAAGGTACAGGCATGACGTTAAGCTTAGTAGACAGTTAGCATAGCAAGCTACATAAAAAAAACTGCTGTCCACTTTAACTCACGTCTAGTCAGAAACTCACAGATCGTATGGTTGACAGCACACGTTGGATCTCGTCGCCTAAAGTCTGTGATGTGGTATGGCTGTTGAAATCTCTGTATCCATGCTGTCCATCTACTCGTTCGGCCGTGGACGTTTTAACGAAGACACAAGCTCTTGAGCCTCTTGGGGAGAGAATAGCCGTTTCTTGCCTTTATCAAGCGTGACAAACAGCTTAGCTGGGTAGTGCAGAGTAGGTTTGAGGCCAAGGTTGTAGAGATCCTTCATGACATCTCGGTATTCAGATCGCTGATTCAAAACATCCGGACTGTAATCCTCAAAAATATGAATTGGATTGCCACGATACTGGAGTTTACCTCTCATCTTGCGGGATTCACGTATCACCCGATCACGAACTTGGAACTTGTGAAAGCAAATGACAACTGATCGGGGTTTATCCTCTGGTTTTGGCTTAGCGGTGAGGGCACGATGAGCACGGTCTAAATCTGGTGTTGAAGGCAGGACATTTTCCCCCAACACCTCCACCAGTAGCCCAGCAAAGAATTCTGTGGGACGTGAGCCCTCGACTGACTCAGGTAGGCCAATGATACGTATGTTATTCCTTCTGCTACGTCCCTCCAAATCCACCACCTTTGCCTGTAGCTTAGCATTGTCGTTGGCTAGGGCTGAGCAGCTAGTTACCAATTCCCTAATGCTATCGCTGACCGCATTGGCATTGGCCTCAAGAGATAGCAAACGAATGTCCTGGTCATCTACTTTTGATTGCATCGTGTCTAGTTTGGTCTCGAGGGTTGAGAAAGCAGATCTGAATTCAGTCGAAAGGGCCGCTCTATGTTCTTCTAACATGGCGGCTATGGTGTCCATATCAGAACGGCCAGCAGCTACGCTATCCTTGGCAGTAGTGTCTTCCTTTCTTTCTTTATTTCTGCTGTTTTTCGTGGCCATCTTCTCACAGGAACGATTATTAGGGGTTAAAAGTTGTAAGTGAGTATTCGTAGGGTAGGAAAAAGGGGCTAAATTATATACATTTATAAAGTAGGTGGGAGCGTGAAGTAAATGCGTCTACTCCATGTTCACGACGACCGGAACTCTGCTGCACACAAAGTTATTGGAAAATAGATTCACCTCCTTTATTTAACTGAAGAGTACATTTCAACCATTTCAACATTTTCATGTGGTCACAATACAGCTCTCAACAAAGGGGGAGTAGCAGTAACAAAGCGGTGTGTGTGTGTGTGTGTGTGTGTGCGTGCGTGCGTGCGTGCATGTCTTGGTGGCCAACTTGGTGGAGCAGGTAGGAGATATGAAAGCTGAAAGGTCAGCATTTAATTGCTTTGCAGACACTTAGAGGTTCTTGATTTTGTAGATAACAGATGTGAAGACATTTTCATCTGGAATCATCAAGATCTAAAGGAAACAAGCATGCAATTCATAATTCTGTATCTAACAGTTGGAATTGTCTTTGACATGAAAACAATGAATATGAAACTTACTGGCATCTGTTCAGTAATATGATCAAGGCCATCTCTATTGTTGTAGCCTCTATGGTTGGCATCATCTACATGTAGGAAAAAGAAGAATTAGGTGATTAACTACATTTTTTCTAGTATTATCAATCCTGAAGCCTTATCTGAGAAAACAGGAGATGGAAAAAAGTGGATATAACTACAAGTGCATATTCAGGTTATTTAATCAACATTTCAAAGTTTGTAATTTTGAACATGTAGTCATTACAACGTTCACTGAGACATGTTCATGTAATGCATTATAATAGCTATTATTACAGATGATATACCTTTGTCATGTTTGTGTTTCCTGTCTTGGTAAATTAAGGAACATATGAGCACAAAACACAGTCCCAACACAGCAACCAACCCATAAACAACAGGATTCACAGCTTTTTCTGAAAAACAGCAGAAAACAACACGCTGTATGTAACGACATTTTACTGTGGCACATCATAAAATAATGGTCCTCATCTACAATAATCATATTTGATGAAAAGAAATACCTGTGTTCAAAACTGTTTTCTTTTCAGTGTTCATTTTTCCACAGTTGGCCACTGCACAGAAGAAAGCTTTATCCTCATTAAAGCTGAGGTCAAACTGTCCGTGTCCTATATTTTAAAGAAGGTTCATAATATATAAGTGAGTAAAATGTCTCATAACTCCTGAATTGTTGGGGTGTTCTGTTGAAACACACGTGTATTACCTTTGAGAGCCAAAAACGTTCCATTTCCAAATGTAAGTTCAGAAATCAGTATCGCTGTGCAGTAATATGTTGCTTCATCAGATGATCTGATGTTTGTGATGGTCAGATTAAATGTTCCTTTAGACTGTTTTATGTTAATCCGTCCATTTTTAAAGTCTTCAGAAAATAAAGGATTCCAGAATGGAGTTGCTTTAAACGACCTAATGATCAAAAAAGGCTTTTGTCCCAGTGTTTGTTTGTACCAGGACAGTGCTTCGTTTTCAAAATCCACAGGGAAAAAGCAATCTAAAGTCACTGAATCTCCAGGTGCAGCTTCTGTTCTTCGATTTAATTGAATAATATCATGTGCTTTGTCTAGAAAAGTATGAGGGCAAAACATATGAGTCAATTTCATGATGTAGTAGTCAAAGCATTGCATCAGACATTACACTCAGTAATACCAATCACTTTACCAATCAGAACAAAATCTTTAAATACAAATATTAATATTTAAATGAACTTACACATGTGCATTAGAAAGATTATAAGCATCCAAAGCATTATTCAAACAGTATGATTTTCTTGCAAGTTTACTCTAAGTGCATTAAGTCCACTAATATCCAACTACAGACAACACACACAGTTGAATGGTTTTGTTTCAAGTACATTCAATGTGGAGTGAAAGACTTAAATAGTTGTGCGTCAAAAAATATCACTTCCTGTTGAATTTTCCATCCAGTGACTCGAGGAACAAACATATGATGTCATTGGGGAGGAGGTTCAGCCTCTAAGTCATACGCATATTAGCATGAACCATTTCTGGTGAAATCTGCAAGTCAGATGAGCAACCAAATAATATTCTGATCTAATGACAGATTCACGAACACAGGATTGCAGCACCTGAGCTGTCATCCCAGAATAACTGTACTGCTGCTGTAACTCTATGCAAGCATGTGATTAAATGAACAATGCCTTAGCACAGTAATGGAGGTAGCTATGATACCTTGTTAGCAACAGGTAAAAACAATACCGACATAAAACAATTCAGCCCTTTATATCCTTGTAACCTAAGGTTCTGATAAAAACGTCAATTGTGGCTATGACACAGTAGTAAGTTCCAGCATCAGAGACGTTGATGTCCTTCTCAGAGATACTGCAGACACAACGCCCCCCACACTGACCATCCCTTCTGCTTTTGATGTAAATGACTCCTGGATGGGAATCTCCTGAAGCTGGTCTGAACCAGAACATTCTGATGTCTTCTGTTTTGGTCTCACTGAAGTATGAGACATGGGTTTACCTTACACAAAAAATATGTTTCAATTTCCAAAATGTACATTTTACATTTCATGATGACAGAAGTAGGAGCCTTCATCAGATGACAGAATGTTTACTGTTGGTAGATGAAATGATACAAAACTGTTGCCTAAGTTCAAAGGGGATTATTGAATGTATTGCAGAGCATGGGAATATCAGAAGATCAGAAGAATCATCTTCCTTACATGTCACTATAAAGCATACACACATATGAGCAGACAGGACAGAGAAGAAATCAAAGCACCAAACCATCATTCCTGGTGAAGAGGAAGCCAAGGCCAACCTTGAAAGAACGTGTGACAGAAGGATTACCATTTTTACCATGAAGTTGAAACTTTTGTTGTCTTGCCATTTGCATATGACTTATGTATGACCTATGTGAGCTTAAGCCTAATTCAGTGTTGAAGTTTAGGGGTGAAAGTGTGATCTGAAAAACTCTGATGGCGCCTTGTTGCTGCTGTTTTCAGATTCACAGCACTGTACTACTAAGCAGCTCTCTGATTGTGTTTAGGCTGTCATGCTCCGAAATGTTCCAAAGGGGGCGCTGCTGATTCATTTGGTGTGTAGACTTTGCTCAAAGTTTCTTCTCTCTTCATGTCACTACCAGTCACAGAATGGAGAGCGGCTTCATTTAATCCAATTCAGTCAATTCTGAGCAGATCAGCACTATGTGGGGTTTACTGTGCACCTCTGCTGGGTGTGTTTTTGTGTGTGTGTTGTGTGTGTGTGTGTGTGTTTGTATGTGTGTGTTACTGTGTGTGGGTTTGTGTGTGTGTATGTGTGAATTCTTGTGTGTAGGTTTGTGTGAGGGGGTTGGGGTTAAAGCAAGTATTATAACCTTTTATTTTTGTCTGAAGTATATTGGTTAATAAGTACTTGTATGGTAACATTCATAGTTGTAATCTGTTTTATGCTGTAACCGTGTGTTAGGGTATCTAGATAGCAGTAGTAATTAGTAAATGTTTACTATGCTTTCTTCCAACACTGTGTAAATGCACGCATATAGATCAAGTAGAGGTAGAGCAGGTCATAGTGTGTAGGTGCTTCCCAAGAGAAACCTGAAGAGTTTTCAGCACCATGGACAGAGGATTTCCTTTGGCAAACTAAAGTGGTTCCTGATACTATCCTCATTCTCTTCATACACTGTCAGTGTGTTCCCTGGGTAATCATACCCACAAAAGTAAATTCAAAGACCATCAATGACAATGAATGAAATAATTCCTATTTGTTGTATTTGGCTTTATTGACTGAACAGGTTTGGCTGGTCAGCTACAGTGCACACAAATAGGATGCTGGTTCTATCATGTGAGTCAATTTCATTACAATGTGCCAAAAAAAATGTTCATCCGACATATCCTCTTCAGTCCATAATGTGAAATGTGCTATGTCATACTGTTGGCCTTATGCATAGTCTTTATAGCAGGGTTTTGTAATTTACAGCTTGCCACATATTGTGAAAGACCTTGTGCTTAAATACAGGGTCATGCTGCCCTCTTCTGGCAATGACAAAATGTTCTGAGACAACAGTCAAAGGCACAGGGGGCAGCATTGAGTCTGAAATTGAAAAGTCAAACAGTGACACGGAATGGGAGAGAGTTGGGGGATGGGGATGTGTGTGGGGAGGAGGTTGAGTGGTGGGGGCTGAAGTAACAAACATCTACTGCCCCAACCAGGCGGCCTTCTTCAGCTCAGAACTTCCGGTCCCAGGAAGACTCATCCAGTTTGGATACCTGCAGGTCCTGCTCCAGGATTATACAGCGGCCGGGCATCAGCCGAGACTCCTGTGACTCCCATCTCTGGTAGTGGTGGTCACATACCTGAAAGGGAGAGAAACAGAAAACTACAGCATAGTCACTATAGGCGAGTTTACAGCCGTAATGACCCTCACCACATCCTGCTGCTGAACTCCTGCAGTGAGAGGCCAACACAAACAGAATAGGTCAGGCTTAAGGCCTCTCACACTTTCCTGTCACCCAGGTGCTTTTGGAGGTGCATGGCCAGAGAGAAACCAAACAGGCTCCCCGGGTCCCCGTCCTTCCTCAGGGCTCCGGCCGTGTCCAAGTTAAAGGCTGAGACGCCAGCAAACTGACACCAGTCCAGAACCAGCAACAGCAACAGGCAGTGTCTCCGGCTCAATGGTGCCATTTTGTAAGCTGTCATTGATCCGGCACTGAGCTCAGCGTGTCCCCAGTGATTTATGAGCCCACTGCCATGTTGCAGCAGAAGTCACTGCAGGGTGTGGCACAAACTTGGTTTCTCCATCATGGCCAACTGTGAAAGGGTGTGAAAGAGGAGTGAACTTCATCCTGAGTTAACCTGATAACCTGTGGTAATATTTGCCTTGAGTTCAATGAGTAAAAGAAGTGAGATGGTCTTTGATCCATACTGTACTGCACAGATAGTCCTAAATTAATGTCTGAACTATCCTTGATCATAACTTTATATTCTCCGTGACAAATGCAGTGGTTAGTAGAACATAAGGTGATTTAAACCTTTAAGGTGTTAAATTAGGATTGCATTTAGTCTATGACCACATGTCTGAAAAGTACAGGTTATATGTATCTCTTGACTACATATAACCGAACCAATGGTGTGATCCCAAACAAATATTACCAGTGTTTCACAAGATGGCGCTAGAAGTCAGGAAAAATCATGAAAACTCAGAGCTGTTTGCTGATACATTTTAAACAATATTTAAAGGTACAACAATCTCTTTCTGTGACAGTTTGTCAGCTATATTCTAGATGCTATGTGTGATGCTCCCTAACTTTAACCACAGCCTCAAACCTGTACTGATATTGTCCACAACCTTAAATGATCTATTAGACACACACACACACACACACACACACACACACACACACACACACACACACACACACACACACACACATACACACACACACACACACACACACACCATACACACACACACACACACACACACAAACGCACACATGCACGCACGCACACACACACACACACACACACACACACACACACACACACACACACACACACACACACACACACACACACACACACACACACAAGCATGGACACACTCAGAGACATATAGGCTGTCTCTTCACTCCTCTGTCCTCTT
>NC_045157.1:6328551-6331051 GCF_900700415.2 Clupea harengus
TGTCTCTCTCTCTCTCTCTCTCTCTCTCTCTCTCTTTCGCTGTGTGATGTCAAGCATACCACATCATGGCCATGTGCTTGTAGACTTGGTACACCATATAACAGCACTGTTTAAATGTTTTGATTTAGCTTCTCAGGAAGAAAGTAAGGAAAGGAAAGGAAAAAAGACAGAGAGGTGAAGATCAATGATAGTTATTCAAATAAATACATTCATCATTTTTTTATTTATTATACACTAATCACACACACACACAGACACACACAGACACACACACACACACACAAACACACACACATACACTCAAACACCCACGTATACATGCAGACTGCAGATATATATAATTTATTTTATAATTACACATACTATATTTACTAAGTCTGAGGTAATTTACATTTTTAACAGCACAATGTTGCTGATTTATACAACTTGCACTGTAGAGTGTAAATTATGTATTATAAATCCATGTAGACTCATGTATATGTAAACTTCTTAGGTAGAATTCCTAATAACAACATGACTCATAAGCATAGTATAGTACACACTCTCTATTGCCTCCTGATCCACAAAGGTGCTTACATTCATTTCTACAAGGCCACACATGCAAGTGAAGTTTCCACTGGTGTTTGAAACTAGTCTGCGGTGACACCATGATATAAATAACATGGATGATGGCAAGACAGTTGGTGTCTGGAAACTTCTAGACCCAGTGTGGTTTTTAGGTTTGAAGGTAAGAGGCCTAAGGCCTAAAGTCTTCACATCTCATCACATCACACACATTCACTCACACACACTCTCTCACACACACGCACACAGACACACACACACGCACACGCACCCCCTCCCTTCGTCCTTTGCATCAGTAGGCTAAAGTGCACAATGCTTCATTGATGCATGCTAAGTCTATATGGAAAATACAATTTAATTGGTTATTATATATTTTCTAATATAATTTAAAAAACACATGGAAGACATACAGGTGATACACCCACACAAGAACACACTTTTTGCCTTCGGCAATGGCACATAGATTTTTAGATATATAATATACAATGTATGAGTGTAAGTGCATGAGACTAAATGTATGATATAATATTGTATGTAACTCCATTTTCAAAATGATACCTAGGTGGTGCATAAAAGTAGAGAAGAAGAAGAATTAATCCCTCAAAGTTTTTGAGAAAATGGACATGAATGGAACTGCAGATATATATATATATATATTATGCAGCAATGAGGAGAATGTGAACATTTAGACAAAATGTTAAATGTATGCATGTGCAGTATCTTTAAACATTTAACAACAGAACAATGCTGCTCATTACCTTGCTGTGAAGTAACACAGTAAATGTATTATAACCAAATACTACAAATCAATTCTGATTTTTAATTTCTCCCTGTCTCTGCTGTTTGTCACAATTGTATTGCCCTGGTCTCCTTGGCCGTGCTCTTAAAGTCTATTTCTGTGCATGCACTTCTGTGGACTGTGGGCTGATGCATCATGTTGAAAGCACAAACAGCAGTGTTGGGGGGGGGGGGTGAGGTGAGGCTGTTGCTGACACCGGGGTTCTCAGAAACAAACAAGAGAACAGGACACAGGGCAGGAGAGGGCCTGGCCTCAAGAGAGAGGGAGGGAGAGAGAGAGCGAGAGAGAGAGAGAGAGAGAATTTTTTTTGAATTTTTAAACTCAACTTTATTGGGCAAACAGCATTACAAACAGCGTTTTACACATTATTCAAAACAAAAGGAAACAATACATCAAAAACTAAAAATTAAATCATCATTTGCAGCTTTTTCAACAACATTTCACAAATGAAAACAGTTACAAGCACACAGAATATTCATCAGTCCTGGGGTATCTTCCCTACACAAGTCAATCAGCTGGCAAAGTTTCCGTTACGCAACTCTTTCCGTATTTCGCCGACTTTTTGTCGAAGCCGATAGCACTCTGGTTTAGGGATTTCGCCCTCTCTCATCCAGAAAGTGCCATCCTTAACGAACTGCTGTTTATCCTGAAAATAAACCACAACACGAACATCTCTCTGCCCTTTAGTTTTCAGGAGAAAATTCATTAGTCAGTGGAGTAGCCCTCAGCCTCAGACGCGCCTTCAGTGCCACTTTCTCCCTTTTTAACCTTAACTGGATTGTTTTCTTTATTCTTCGATTTTCTTTTGTATGTTGGTTTTTTGAACTCAGTCTCCATTTCAGTGACTGCCTTATTTATCATATCATCCAGAGGCTGTGTATTTTCAGGCATAGGCTTGGAGTAGAGACCTGTGTCTGAATCACCTGAAAAAGATCCAGGTACGGCCTCGGCTGACTCGGGTTTATCAACAGGCTTTGACCGGTTAGCCTCCTCCACCCCAGCACCATCCGCCCTTAACCCTGTTTCAACGGGGGTCTCAGGGCTAAGCTCGGCGGGAGGCGCAGGCACTTCGGCCGCAGAGAGGTCCGCCTCCGATGGTTCGGTTGTGAAAGGAGCAGGCACATTAGCATCAGTTAT
>NC_045157.1:6333551-6378551 GCF_900700415.2 Clupea harengus
TTTTTGAGCAGCGTTTTCTGAAGAGCCATTTTCAAATTGCTATTACTAGAAAAGTATTTAAGCTAGCTCCTTCAAACTTTCTAGGTTTCAAATATGATACCATTACTTGAAGATTATGGATTTCCAAGGGTGTGGCTTGGGTATATCATAGTATATAAGCTCTGTGTCATAAACTTACCTTTTGCTACTATTTGAATATGCTTCCATAGGCCATTGAATGCTGGGCGTGTACAAACATCCCATATTTTCAAAAAAATATTTTGAGAAAATGAAGCAGAAAACCATCACAAATTTTTGATATGTTAAGAACAAATATCTAATCTTTCCCAAAAAAATTGTTTCATGTTGGTAAATGCTGTCATTTTTTTGCTATAGTATGCCAAAAATGGCACAAAATGGGTTTTCATCAATTTTCGAGCTTTAATATCTTCCAGCCCATTCATCACATAAGGACAGTTTCGTACAACATACGAAGCATACATAGATAGGTCTGTGTATAATATCAAGTCTCTAGCTTTAACATTGAGCTTTCCACAGTCCTTCAAAGATGCTACGACAGAGCATAGTGTGAAATTTTCGCGCAAATTCAAGCACCCCGAATACTATGATATACCCAGTCGATATTTGTCAAGTAATGGTATCATATTTTAAGCCTAGAAAGTTTGAAGGAGCTAGCTTAAATATTTTTCTAGTAATAGCAATTTGAAAATGGCTCTTCACAAAACGCTGCTCAAAAAGCGTCTTAAGTATTGGCACCCCCTCCCCCCTAAAACATCTTATTGTGACAAAACTATTGGGAGTAGAGAGCTAATATTTGGGACTATTCATATTAAGAAGTGTATGAACAACCTTGAATTTTTTCAGCCAAATCTGAGATGGTCGAGTGGGGAATTTTCCTTTAATTGTCCCGTTTGGCG
Source organism: Clupea harengus (assembly GCF_900700415.2). Lineage (NCBI taxonomy): Eukaryota > Metazoa > Chordata > Actinopteri > Clupeiformes > Clupeidae > Clupea > Clupea harengus. The sequence goes on from NC_045157.1 coordinate 6,334,469, forward strand.
TGGAATGACCCGTATGTGTTCTCCCTCTGAATCAATCCAATGACCTTAATCATCTAAGGATGTTACTCTACCTTCTTCCTCCCTCGGTTATTAACCTCTGACATCGGAGTATATGCTCTCTTGTGGCAGTTCTCTCTTCTTCTTTCCTATTTTCAATTTCTTATCAGAGAAGTGCAAGGCAGCATAATTGATCAGTTCTTCAGCATCCTGGGAAAACAACAGTTAGGCATACATGTTAGCTCTTTCCGAATATATCTGAGTACAAGATTTTGGTTTTGACTAACAAGAAATGAGACACATTTAACATACTCTGTAATGTATATGAACATAAGAATGCCATTATGTTTTGTACCTGCCCACTTGATGGATCTCTGAAGGACCTGTCTGTGTGAACTTGTTGAGACTTCACTTCTTAAAAACATTAAATACGTGAAGAAACAGATTAATTAGGGTGGCTGGATTCTCTCAAAATGAGCCCAGAGCCTGGACTCCCCTGGGGTAAACACAAAGGACATACAAAAAAATAAGATCATTTTGATGTCACAGATGATATACCTTTGTCATGTTTGTGTTTCCTGTCTTGGTACATTAAACTGGCCAAGTAACATATGAGCACAAAACACAGTCCCAACACAGCAGCCAACCCATAAACAACAGGATCCACAGCTTTTTCTGAAAAACAGCAGAAAACAACACGCTGTATGTAAAGACACTTCTCTGTGGCACATCATAAAATAACATGCGTCAAGTCATCTGTTAATGCTGCTACATGCTGCAACAATGTTCCTCATCTGCAATAATCATATTTGATGAAAACAAATACCTGTGTTCAACACTGTCTTCTTTTCAGTGTTCATTTGTCCACAGTTGGCCACTGCGCAGATGAATGCTCTATCATCATTAAAGCTCTGGTTAAACTGTCTGTGTCCTATATTTCAAAGATAATAGTAAATATAAAGTGGGTGAAATGTCTCATAACCCCTGAATTGTTGTAGTGTTCTGTTGAAACACACGTGTATTACCTTTAAGAGCCAAAAACGTTCCATTTCCAAATGTACTCTGCTCATTAAATGTCCCTGTGCAGTAATACGTTGCTTCATCAGATGAGTTGATGCTTTTGAGGGTCAGATTAAATACTCCATCAAACTGATTTGGTATGTTCATCCGTCCATTTTGAAAGTCTTTAGAAAACAAAGGATCCCAGGATAGAGTGGCTCCCGACCAAAAAAGTCGCGTAGCCACCAAAAAAGGCTTTTGTCCCAGTGTCTGTTTGTACCAGGACAGTTGGTAGTGTTTGAAAGCCTCAGGAAAAAAGCAATCTAAAGTCACTGTATCTCCAGGTGCAGCTTCTATTACTCGATTTAATTGAATAATATCATGTGCTTTGTCTAGAAAAGTATGAGGGTAAAGCATATGAGTCAATTTCATCATGTAGTAGTCAAAGCATTGCATCAGACATTGCACCCAGTTGCTTTACCAATCAGAACAAAATCTTTCAAATGCAATAATAAATCATAATAACAATACAAATAATAATAATATGTATTATTATTATTATTGTTGCTGTTGTTATTATTATTATTATTATTATTATTATTAATAAGATATCTCTAATTGTACAGATAATTATATTTTAAATGAACTTACACATGTTCATGAGAAGGATTATAAGTATCCAAAGCATTATTCAAACAGTATGAGTTTCCTCGCTGATTACTTGCTGCGCACTAAGTCCACTAATATCCAACTAAAGACAACACACACAGATGAATGGCCTTGTTTCAACTACATTCAATGCAGAGTGAAAGACCTAAATAGTTGTGTGTTTAAAAAAAAACACTTCCTGTTGAATTTGAATGAACAAACAGGGGATGTCACTGGGGACTAGGTCCATCCTCTAAGTCGTACTCATATTAGCATGAACCAAGTTTCATACTACCTCCATTTTAGAAAACCATAGTCCATGCAAAGTTCCTGAACATATTTAACACAGTATGTTATATTCATGGTCGACGTTTTGTATATCTTACCAGAAAAGACTCATTTATTCTCTGTGAAAAAAGATGATTATTTCAGAAGATGTGTTCAAATTTTCAGATCCTACAAGTGGGATTTGGCCAACAATTTGTCCCTGATAAGGAGGTAAATGGATACCTGAAGAGCTGAGGTTCTTATCGACTGGATAGCGGTTCTAGAAAATGAAAAAGGTACTCAAACACTCGAACTTCAATGCATATCAATTTATTCGACCAAAGTTTTGGCGATTACGCACATTCGTCAGGGTCATTACAAACACATTGTCACTAAACCTGGGAAAAAAATATTTAGTATGTGACCTTTGACATATCATTACATGTCTTTCACTATAAAGCATACAGTGCATGACACACATATGAGCAGAAAGACGGAGAAGAAAACAAAGCACCATACCATCATTTCCTGGTGAAGAGGTATGCAAGACCCACTTCAAAGAACGTTTGACAGAAGGATTACATTTACCATGAAGTGAAACTTTTGTTGTCTTGACATTTTAAATATGTGACCTAAGTATAACCTATGTGAGCATATGCCTTATTCAGTGTTAAAGTTTAGGGGTGAATGTGTGATCTGAAAACCTCTGATGACACCTTGTTGCCTGAAACGAGAACAGCAATAAACATAAAAATTTCCGCAAAATTGATCATCACTATCTATAGTCTCTGCTGTTTTCAGATTCACAGCACTGTACTACTAAGCAGCTCTCTGATTGTGTTCAGGCTGTCATGCTCCAGAATGTTCCAAAGGGGGCGCTGCTGATTCTTTTGTTGAGTAGACTTTGAGCAGATCAGCACTATGTGGGGTTTACTGTGAGCCTCTACTGTGTGTGTGTATGTGTGCGTGCCTGTGTGAGAGTTTGTGTGTGTGTGTGTGTGAGTGTGTGTGTGTGTGTGTGTGTGTGTGTGTGTGTTTGTGTGTGTTTATCTATGAGTAAGGACTTGTATGCCAACACTCATAGTTTTAATCTGTTTTATGCTGTAACTGTGTGTTAGATTATCTAGATAGCAGTAGTAATTAGTAAATGTTGACTATGCTTTCTTCCAACACTGTGTAAATGTACGTATATAGATCAAGTAGAAGTAGAGCAGGTAATAGTGTGTAGGTGCTTCCCAAGAGAAAACTGGATGGTCTTCAGCACCAAGGACAGAGGCTTTCCTTTAGGCAACAGAAATAGTTCCTGATACTATCTTCATTTTCTCTTTATACACTGTCAGTTTGTTCTCTGGGTAATCATACCCACAAAATTTAATTCAAAGACAATAATGATGAATTAAAAACCATCAATGACAATAAATTAAATCACTCCCATTTGTTGTATTTTACTTTATTGACTGAACCTGTTTGGCTGGTCAGCTACAGTGCACACACATAGGATGCTGGTTCTATCATGTGAGTCAATTTCAATACAATGTGACAAATACAATGTTCATCAGACATATCCCTCTTCAGTCCATAATGTGAAATGTGCGATGTTACACTGACCTATGTATTCATACTGTAGCAGGGTCTTGTAATGTACAGCTTGTCCCTTATTGTGAAAGGCTTTGTGCTTAAATACAGGGTCGTGCAGGGGGCAGCATTGAGTCTTAAATGGAAAAGACAAACAGTGATTTGGAATGGGAGGTAGTTGGGGGTTGGTGTGTGTGTGTGTGTGGGGGGGTCTGACGTAATGAACATCTACTGTCAATCAAAAAGTACAGTAATAATAAGAGAGCAAGACAAAAGAAAGCATTGATAACAGAGACAGATTCAAATATCCAATCATCGCTCTGGTCTTATGTTGAACAGTCATGTTAGAACTTCCCTTGGCTTGACAGGAGTCTTTCATGCCTCATGTTTCATATGAATTGCATTACGTTAAAGGCCTTTGTGTACTTAAAGGGCTATGTAAAGACATTAGCTTCACCCTGCCTCCTAATTAGATAGGAGATTTAATTTCAGTGAAGCATCCGCCTTGTTAAATGAGTGGAAATCAGGTGTATCTAAATAAATGCTGATGTTGACAGGCACGAGCTTTGGGTTGCATACCCTTCCAATCGTAGACTGGACCTCCGAACAGGAAGAGGTGCTTGTCACTGGTGAATTCAGGAGAGACTCCCTTTTTTATTTTTATTTATTTAACCTTTATTTAACCAGGAGAAAACCCATTGAGATTAAGAATCTCTTTTTCAAGGGAGACCTGGCCAAGACAGGCAGCAGCATACATACATAGTTACAGACAGAAACACAAAAGAAGACAACATTTAGGAGTTAGTGTCGTAGCCAGGTACATTAAAAACATTTACAGCTTAAAGAATCTATCTCAATTTTTTTCATTTTGAGTTTAAAAGCATTAAGCGAGATGAAATCATTTAGTTTCAAGACCTTTTTCAAGATATTCCATGCCGAGGGAGCAGAATACACAAAAGCCCTCCTTCCTATTTCCGTACGGGCATTTGGGACAGTTAGCATAAAACAGTCCTGCGAACGCAAAGAGTAGTTGCCGGCACTTTTCTGCTTGATTAGGACACATAGGTAGTATGGGAGCAGACCAAGTATTGCCTTATATATAAAGGAGTACCAGTGACAGAGCCTACGAGTGGCCAGAGCAGGCCATCCTACCCGAGAGTATAGCTCACAGTGGTGAGTCAGAGCTTTACAGTTTGTAATGAACCTCAAGGAAGCATGGTATGCTACTCCCTGCTGGCAGTAGGCAAAGCGTTCCTTGGTCCTGCCCCCAACCAGACGGCCTTCTTCAGCACAGAACTTCCGGTCCCAGGAGGACTCGTCCCGCTTGGATAACTACAGGTCCTGCTCCAGGATTATACAGCGGCCAGGCATCAGCCAAGACTCCTCTGACTCCCATCTCTGGTAGCGGTGGTCACATACGTACTTGAAAGGGAGAGAAACAGAAAACTACATCAAAGTCACCAGATGCGAGTTTACAGCCGTAATGACCCTCACCACATCCTGCTGCTGAACTCCTGCAGTGAGAGGCCAACACAAACCGAACAGAGAACAGAGACCAGGCTTAAGGCCACTCACACTTTCCTGTCACCTCACCCTGCTTTTTGTGGTGCATGGCCCGAGAGAAACCAATGGTGCCATTTTGTAAGCTGTCATTGATCAGGCACTGAGCTCAGCGTGTCCCTAGTGATTTATGAGCCCACTGCCATGTTGCAGCAGAAGCCACTGCAGGGTGTGGCACCACTTGGTTTCTCCATCATGGCCAACTGTGAAAGGGTGTAAAGAGGAGTGAACTTCATCCTGAGTTAACCTGATAACCTGTGCTAATATTTGCCTTCAGCTCAATGAGGAAAGGAAGTGAGATGGCCTTTCATCCATACTGTACTGCCACAGATAGTCCTAAATCAATGTCTGAACTATCGTTGATCATGCCTTTATATTCTCCATGGCAAATGCAGTGCTTAGTTGAAGATTTGTTTTTTTAAACCTTTAAGGTGTTAAATTAGTATTCATTGTATTCAGTTTATGACCACGTCTGAAAAGTACAGGTGATATGTTTCTCTTGACTACCAGCATACCGAATCAAAGCTGTGTGATCTCGGACAAATGTTACCAGTGTTCATTTCACAAGATAGCGCTAGAGGTCAAGAAATATAATGAACACCCGATCTGTTTCTGTGACAGTTTCTCAGTTATACTTTTAAAGGCCTATGGCCATGAATGTTATCACTAAGGTGTGATGCTATGTGCGATGCTCCCTAACTTTAACAACAGACTCGAACCTGTAATGATATTGTCCACAACCTTAAATTATCCTTTAAAACACACACACACACACACACACACACACACACACACACACACACACACACACACACACACACACACACACACACACACACACACACACACACACACACACACACACACACATACAAGTATGGACACACTCAAATACATTTAGTCTGTCTCTTCACTTCCTCTGTCCTTATATTAACCCACTAAGGACTATATCCCTCTGGACTATATCCCTCTCTCTCTAGCTCTCTCTCTCTTGCTGTGTGATGTCAAGCATACCAAATCGGCGGATTGCTTGTAGACTTGTTAAACCATATAACAGCACTGTTTAAATATTTAGGAAGAGAGTAAGGAAAGGAAAGGAAAAAATACACAGAGGTGAGGGTGATGGGCCAATGATGATTATTCAAATAAAAACATTCATCATTTTTATATTTATTATACACTAATATCACACACACACACACACACACACACACACACACACACACGCACACACAGATATATATTATTTATTTTATAATTACAAAGATATTTTCTGAGTCTGAGGTCATTTACATTTTTAACAGCACAATGTTGCTGATTCATACAACTCATGTATATAAGCTTCTTAGATAGAATTCCTAATAACAATATTACTCATAAGCATAGTTTAATACAAAGTCTCTATTGCCTCCTGACCCACAAAGGTGCTTACATTAATTTCTACAAGGTCACACATGCAAGTGAAGTTTCCACTGGTGTTTGCAACTAGTCTGCAGTGACACCATGATATAAATAACATGGATGATGGTAAGACAATTGGTGTATGGAAACTTCTAGACCCAGTGTGGTTTTTAGGTGTGAAGGTAAGAGGCCTAAGGCCTAAAGTCTTCACATCTCATCACATCCCACACATACACTCACACACACACACACACACAGGCAAAAGCACACGCACGCGCACACGCACACAGACACACACACACGCACCCCCTCCCTTCGTCCTTTGCATCAGTAGGCTAAAGTGCACAATGCTTCATTAATGTACGCATACAGGTGAAAACCCACCCACCCACCCACACACACACACACACACACACACATCACATTTGTCTTCGTCAATGGTACATATATTTTTAGATATATAATATAGAATGTATGAGTGTAAGTGCATGAGACTAAATGTATGATATAATATTTTATGTAACTCCATTTACAAAATTATACCTAGGTGGTGCGTACAAGTAAGAAGAATTACTGTCTCAGTTTTTGAGAAAATGGACACAAATGTAACTGCAGATATATATATATATATATATATATTATGCAGCAATGAGGAGAATGTAAACATTTAAATAAAATGTAAAATGTATGCATGTGCATTATCTTTAAACATTTAACAAAATAACACTGCTGCTCATTACCTTGCTGTAAAGTAACAAAATATATTTATGTTAACCAAATACTACAAATACTTTTTAAACTATGTTGTTTGTCACATTCATGTTGTCATGGTCTCCTCTGCCATGCTAATTTAGTCTATTGCTTTTGTTATTGCATGCACTTCTAAGGACTGTGGGCTGATGCATCATGTTGAAAGCACAAACAGCAGTGTTAGGGGGGGGGGGAGTGAGGTGAGGCTGATGTTGGGGAATAACGGCCCTGTAAACCGCTGGGGCTTAGAATCCTCAAGCCGTGGTGCTGAAAGCAGAGTGATGCACAACACCAGTAGTCTAAGAATAGTAAACTTTAAATAAACGAGCAATGTGGAACTAAAGCATTGTGACAAATACATTAACAAAACCATAACAAAATTACATCAACAAAAAATGCATTAACAAAAGCATAGCGAGATGCAAAAAAAAAAAATGCAAAATTACATTAAGTGTCTCTTTTTTTCAGTAAATAATACTAACTAAATTCCGTTACTGCATAAATATCACCATCCATTGATCCCCTACTAACCTACTCCAGGCACACTACAAACATGCATTTATTTCACCATTTTGAACAACAGTGCCTTAAGAAAACACACACACACAAGTGGCTGTGTATAATGTCTTTCAAATTGCGAAAAAAGTACAAAGCAGAAAATGTACGTGTAGTGACACATTGCATTTATTGTAAAAAATATCACAGTTCACTGATTGTTTTAATATTATTCATTTTATTGCATGCGTTTAAAAAATGATTTATGTACAAACAAGCAAGCTGAAATGACTATGATAATATTAAGAGAGGGCTAAAACAGATAGAACATGTCTGCTCTCTCAGGTGGTAGAGAAGAGCTTTGTCAGGTCAGCAACAGAAACATCTCAGAGTGGAAAACATCAAGAACACAGCGTACATGCGTATCTGTGGTTTAACACACACACACACCGACACACACACCGACACACACACCGACACACACACACACACACACACACACACACACACACACACACACACACACACACACACACACACACACAAAACCTCAACCGCCACGAGGTGTTGTACATGCTGCACAAAGGAAGTCACAGACCTGCAATCTAAGTATAGTTTAAGGCCTTCTAGTCACACATTAAGACATATTTACAGAAATAATAATCCACTGTAGTTTCTCTGTACTCATCGACCTATTACCTGTGGTAATTACCCAATAACAGACTATGATTTACCTTATATTTACCTGGTAAATAGTCATTAGAGGAATGTAAAAGGAAGTTACTGAATTGACATTTGGTGAAGTCAAGTCAAGTGAAATACAATTTTAAATGAATCTATTATTATTATTATTATTATTATTATTATTACTTTTAAATATGAATATATTATAATACAATTCATATAGTCAACCTCATCCACCATTTTAGACATATGAGCACAGAGAAAAACATATTATATTGGTACAGGCACTGTAACCATTGTTTTCCCCGCGTTCTCCCTCTGAATCAAACCAATGACTTAAATCGTCTAAGTATGTTACTCTATCTTCTTCCTCCCTCGGTTATTAAGGAATAATGATACCTGTAATAACTTTCCTAATAACAATTCATCATACGTTTTTGCAAATAAGACAGAAGGATACACATTTTAAACTGAAAAAAATTGAAGCATAGTTCACTTAATGTACATTTTATCACAGAAATGAAGCCCCATGACATAGACAATATGTCTGAGTAAAACTGTAGTTAAGTACTGATCCTTGCTGAACTGATTAACCAGGACAACATCATTACTGTAATGAACTCTGACATCTGAATAGAAAGATTCCTGAGAGATAGACCTGCTTTGTGAACTCCCTTGTTTATTATACTTCAAATAAAAAGGTTGAGTATAGTTATCTAGAGGCTAAGCTAAAGTGTGTGTCTTTAACTATAGGTTTGATTATATCTATCTTCAAGGGTTTAGGTCCATACCTTGACAACACATACTACATGTATATTGACATATGTCTAAACTGAAACCAAAGCAACGTAAAAAAAAAACAATACAGTACATGATCCTTTGAAGGCACAGTAGGTGAAAAGATGCAAACCCCAGTGCATTCTGTCTACAAAAAAAGGTCTGTGACACTTGGTCCCCCACATGACAGTAGACAACAACATACAAAGCCAAGTGAACATAGTCGCCTTTCAGAGGTCACAAAAAGACAGGAAGGAAGTGGTCAAACTGCCACCAGACTCAAGGCATCCTTTTTGCCCGAAAGAACTATGCTGCCAAACACTTAAAAGGATCAACAGTTACATTAAAAATACAAATCCAACTGAATAATATGAAATATGTAATATTAAACACAACAAATTAATTTAAAACGTGTAATAATGAACAGCTAGTTGCTTAAACTACAGATACTTCTTTTTAGTCAATATTGTTAGGAAAAAATACTCTGCGTGTTGTTTCGGAGAGGAACCACCATACGAAGCAATTTGTTGTAACAAGGTTGAGTTTTACTGGTAGGTAACGACACAATACAACTTGCCCAACAGACAGTCAAGTACAGTCAAGCAAGCCGGAGAATGTGAATTCTAGAGTCTAAACAGAGGATGCTCCCACTTTTAAGGCCTAATTCTGTGATGTCACTTCTGGCCCCCTGCACCTCCCACATACACTGTCTTCCACTCGGCACTTTGTTATAACACATGATTAACTTCTGCTTTTAATCTGCTGACATGTATGTCTGGACATTTTTGTCTGTGCCCCAGCCTTGACCACCTAAGATTTATATGCTTCTCTCCTCTTCCGGGCCTTTGTTTTAACTTGCTTTCTCCTGTCTGACTCTTTACATTTCCCCTGCAGATGTTACTTGCTGTTTTTCTGACTTGTTGGCAGACTGCCCTTTTCTTGTGATTATACTTCATTGATACATTTGGTTAAATGTGATATGATTAGATAAATTTGATCATTCAAATTTATCTTACAATATCAACACACATTACAGGAGTTCAGTAAGGCTGTGGTTTTCCATCAGTCTGGAAATTGTGTGTTACAGTGACCCTGGGTTGTTTTACCTTCATACTAGTAGTGTTAAGTATGGGTCAACCTGCTGTCACTTGCTGTCACTGCTGTTCTTTTGTGTTTGTAATCCATACATTTCAATCCATTATTGCTAGTTGGCTGAATTAGGAAACTACAGCGACAGATTGTGAATGCACCTTCACAGAAACTTAACTCCAAAATTATCTCTACCTTCAGTCCCGATACTCTTGTCATGTGTGTGCACAAATCTGGAACACGTCTGCCCGCCTCCAAGAAAAAAAAGTTCAACTTTTTGTGGCGGTGCAGGAATTGTATGAAATGTTTCAGTTAGATCACGGTCTAGTTCAAGCAACAGAATAGAGTAAACTTTCATTTTTACGGTAACATTTTTATGTTATTGAACTAGTGATATGGATGCATGATTTGATATTAGGCTACATAGCCTCTGAACCAACTTCATTCAAGAAGAAATGTGGGTAAGAAAATAAAGAAATTATGCCATATATTCAAATGTATTAATTATGAACTACAACAACAATTTATAAGAGGATTAAATTACTGGCATGTTGGTTATCCAAAAGTGGTTTGATTACTGAGCTGTTCCTATGGTTACCTCACCGTGGCTCACACATTTCTTAACCTCTGACATCGGAGTATATGCTCTCTTGTGGCAGGTCTCTCTTCTTCTTTCCTCTTTTTAGTCTCTTATCAGAGAAGTGCAAGGCAGCATAATTTAACTGTTCTTCAGCATCCTGGGAAAGCAACAGTAAGACCTACATGTTAGCGCTTTCTGAACATATCTGAGTACAAGGTTTCAATTTGGACTTGGACACAAAAAAGGACACATTTAACACATTCTGTATATGAATATCATAAGGATTCATTATGTGTTATACCTGCCCACTTGATGGATCTCTGAAGGACCTGTCTGAGTGAACTTGCTGAGACTTCACTTCTTAAAAACATTAAATACATGAAAAAATAGATTAACAAGGGGTGGCTGGATTCTCTCAAAATGACATGATTATTTGATATTCAATTCAATTCAATTTTATTTACATAGCGCCAAAATTGTCTTAAGGTGCTATACAGAGCCGAGAGCCTGGACACCCCTGGAGCAAGCACATGAGATATAAAACTCATCATTTTGATCTCACAGATGATATACCTTTGTCATGTTTGTGTTTCCTGTCATGGTAAATTAGACTGACCAAGTAACATATGAGCACAAAACACAGTCCCAACACAGCAGCCAACCCATAAACAACAGGATCCACAGCTTTTTCTGAAAAACAGCAGAAAACAACACGCTGTACGTAAAGATACTTCTCTGTGGCACATAAAATAACATGCGTCAATCATCTGTTAATGCTGCTACATGCTGCAACAATGTTCCTCATCTGCAATAATCATATTTGATGAAAACAAATACCTGTGTTCAAAACTGTCTTCTTTTCAGTGTTCATTTGTCCACAGTTGGCCACTGCACAGACGAATGCTCTATCATCATTAAAGCTGTGGTTTAACTGTCTGTGTCCTATATTTAAAAAAAAATTGTAAATATGAAGTGGGTGAAATGTCTCATAACTCATGAATTGTTGGGGTGTTCTTTTGAAACACACGTGTATTACCGTTGAGAGCCAAAAACGTTCCATTTCCAAATGTAACCTGTGGATACAATGTCCCTGTGCAGTAATATGTTGCTTCATCAGATGAGTTGACGTTTGTGATGGTCAGATTAAATACTCCATCAGACCGCTGTATGTTCATCCGTCCATTTTGAAAGTCTTCAGAAAATAAAGGATCCCAGGATAGAGTGGCTCCAGAAAACCTAGCCACCAAAAAAGGCTTTTGTCCCAGTGTTTGTTTGTACCAGGACAGTGCTTCGTTTTTGAAAGCCACAGGGAAAAAGCAATCTAAAGTCACTGTATCTCCAGGTGCAGCTTCTGTTACTCGATTTAATTGAATAACATCATGTGCTTTGTCTAGAAAAGTATGAGGGTAAAGCATATGAGTCAATTTCATGATGTTGTAGTCAAAGCATTGCATCATACATTGCACCCAGAAACACTAAACAGAACAAAATCTAAAATGCAATAATCAATCATAATAACAATACAAATAATAATAATACTTATTATTGTTGTTGTTATTAATATTATTAAGATATATCTCGAATTTTACAGATAATTATATTTTAAATTAACTTACACATGTTCATGAGAAGGATTATAAGTATCCAAAGCATTATTCAAACAGTATGAGTTTCCTCGCTGATTACTCTGTGCACTAAGTCCACTAATATCCCACTAAAGACAACACACACAGATGAATGTCTTTGTTTCAACTACATTCAATGTGGAGTGAAAGACTTAAATAGTTGTGTGTCTAAAAAAAACACTTCCTGTTGAATTTGAATGAACAAACAGGTGATGTCACTGGGGACTAGGTCCAGCCTCCAAGTCATACGCATATTAGCATGAACCTAGCTTCATACTACCTCCATTTTAGAAAACCATACTCAATGCAAAGTTCCTGAACGTATTTAACACGGTATGTTATATTCATGGTCAACATTTTGTATATCTTTCCAGAAAAGACTCTTTGAAAAAAGATGATGTGTTCAGAAGATGTGTTCAAATTTCATATCCTACAAGTTGGATTTGGCCAACGATTTGTCTCTGATAAGGAAGTAAATGGACACCTGAAGAGCCGAGGTTCTGATCGACTGGAGAAAATGAAAAAAGTACTCGAACACTCGAACTTCAATGCATATGAATTTATTAGACCAACTTTTTGGCGATTACACGCTTTCGGCAGGGTCATTACAAGCACATTGTCACTGACCCTAGGTGTAAATCATTTGGTATGTGTCCTTTGACAAATCATTACATGTCTTTCACTACAAAGCATACAGTGCATGACACACATATGATCAGACAGACAGAGAAGAAAACAAAGCACCAAACCATCATTTCCTGGTGAAGAGGTATGCAAGGCCCACTTCAAAGAACGTTTGACAGAAGGATTACATTTATCATGAAGTGAAACGTTTGTTGTCTTGACATTTTACATATTTGACGTACATATGACATATGTGAGCTGAAGCCTAATCCAGTGTTACAGTTTAGGGGTAAATGTGTGATTTGAAAAACTCTGATGACACCTTGTTGCCTGATACCAGAACAGCAATAAATATAAACATTTCCGCAAAATTGAACATCATGGTTTGACTATCATCCACATTCACTATTTATAGTCTCTGCTGTTTTCAGATTCACAGCACTGTACTACTAAGCAGCTCTCTGATTATGTTTAGGCTGTCATGCCCCAGAATGTTCCAAAGGGGGCGCTGCTGATTCATTTGGTGTGTAGACTTCGCTCAAAGTTTCTTCTCTCTTCATGTCACTCCCAGTCACAGAATGGAGAGCGCCTTCATTTAACCCAATTCAGTTAACTCTGAGCAGATCAGCATTATGTGGGGTTTACTGTGCAACTGTACTGTGTGTGTGTGTGTGTGTGTGTGTGTGTGTGTGTGTGTGTATGTGTGTGTGTGTGTGTGTATGTGCGTGGCTGTGTGTGTGTGTGTGTGTGTGTGTGTGTGTGTGTGTGTGTGTGTGTGTGTGCGTGCCTGTGTGTGAGTTTGTACGAGGGGATTGTGGTTAGAGCAAGTGTTATAACCTTTTATTTTATTTTGATCTTAATGTATAAATATATTGATAAGTAAGGAGTTGTATGCTAACATGCATACTTTGAATCTGTTTTATGCTGTAACTGTGTGTTAGGTTACCTAGATAGCAGTAGTTAATAGTACCATGTTTTCTTCCAATCCTGCGTAAATGTACGTATATAGATCAAGTAGAGGTAGAGCAGGTCATACTGTGTAGATGCTTCCCAAGAGAAACCTGGAGGGTTTTCAGCACCATGGACAGAGGCTTTCTTTAGGCAAACAAAAATGGTTCCTGATACTCTTCATACATTGTCAGTGTGTTCCCTGGGTAATCATATTTAATTCATTCAATTCAAAGGCAATACTGATTCATTAAAAACCATCAGTGACATTGAATTAAATCATTCCCATTTGTTATATTTGATTTTATTGACTGAACCTGTTTGGCTGGTCAGCTACAGTGCACACAAATAGGATGCTGGTTGTATCGTGTGAGTCAATTTCATTACAATGTGACAAATACAATGTTCATCAGACATATTCTCTTCAGTCCATAATGTGAAATGTGCTATGGCCTACTTTTGGCCTTATGCATAGTCTTGCTGCCCTCTTCTGGCAATGACAAAATGTTCTGAGACAGCAGTCAAAGGCACAGGGGGCAGCATTGAGTCTTAAATGGAAAAGTCAAACAGTGATATTGGACGGGAGAGGGTTTGGGGGGGGGGGGTGGTAAGTAACGAATGTCTACTGTCAATCAAAAAGTACAGTAATAATAATAGAGTGAGAGATAAAAGAAAGCATGGATAACAGAGACGGATTACAATCTCCAATCATCGCTGCAGTCTGATGTTGAACAGTCTTGTTCGAACTTCCCTCAGCTTGGCAGGAGTCCTGTTTCATATGAGTTGCATTACTTTAAAGGCCTTTGTGTACTTAAAGAGCTCTGTAAAGAAATTCACCCTGCCTCTTAATTAGATAGGAGATTTATTTTAAGGGAAGCATCCGCCTCGTTAAATTAGTCAGTTGGGGGGAGGGGGGGGAAGGGGGGGGCAAGGGGTTGAGTAGTGGGGGCTAAAATAAAGAACATCAAAAAGCACAGTAATAATGATAAAGCAAGACAAAATAGATCATTGGTGTAATGAACATGCTTCCAATTATATGGAGCACCAGATAATAAGTAAGAGTTGTTTTTATTACAAAGATTTTCTGTCAGTTGACTGTCCACAGTTCACCAGCCAGGAACCAGCAGCAGTGGTGGCAGCAGCAGGAGGCAGTGTCTCCGGCTCAATGGTGCCATTTTGTAAGCTGTCATGGATCAGGCACTGAGCTCAGCGTGTCCCCAGTGATTTATGAGCCCACTGCCATGTTGCAGCAGAAGTCACTGCAGGGTGTGGCACCATTTGGTTTCTCCATCATGGCTAACTGTGAAGGGTGAGAAAGAGGAGTAAACTTTATCCTGAGTTAACCTGATAACCTGTGCTAATATTTGCCTTGAGTTCATTGAGGAAAGGAAGGGAGAAGGCTTTTGATCCTTACTGTCCTTGATCATGACTTGGTTGGTATACAATCTTTTAAATTAGGATTGTATTTAGTTGAAGACCACATGTTTGACAAGAACAGGTGATATGTTTCTCTTCACTACGAGCATACTGAACCAAAGCTGTGTGAAATATAACCAGTTGCTTTCACAAGATGGCGATAGAGGTCAAGAAAAATCATGAAAACCAAGAACTGATTTCTCAAATATATAATAAATAAGTAAAGAATATTTAAATCCCTTTTTCTGAGTTTCTCAGTTATACTTCTAATGGCCTATGGCCACATATTAAATCACAAATGATCTTATCTGATCAAATCTGATGCTATGTGTGATGCTCCCTAACTTTAACCACAGACTCAAACCTGCACTGACACTGTCCACAACCTTAAATAATCTTTCACAAGATGGCGCTAGTAATCAAGAGCTCAGCTGCTAGAATCATACTCTCTCACTCCCTCTTCCTCTCTCCTTTTCTTACAATTCAATTAAATTCAATTCAATTCAATTTTATTTATATAGCGCCATAACAATACAATTGTCTCTAGGCGCTTTACAGAGCCCAGAGCCTGAAACCCCCTTAGTGCAAGCACAATGGCAACACGGGCAAGAAAAAACTCCCTGTTAGTCAGGAAGGAACCTTAAGCAGAACCACAGCACATAAGGGGGAACCCATCTGCTTGAGGTCGGCCGGGTGGAGATAGGAAGGGGGGAAGGGGGAGGGTTGTGTGGCAGAAGGGGAAGGGAAGACACAGACACACAAACAAACACACACACACACACACACACATGCTGTTCAACAACTTGTACAATACAGGGTAATATATTGATAATACATTCATTTACGCTCATGTTTGTATATAACCTTGTTATGTGAATTCCTCATGAGAATAGTAGAATTGCCTCCTGACCCACAAAGATGCTTCAATTAATTTCTACAAGGTCACACATGCAGCACTGATAATCATAAAATGCTGTTCAATATGAAGCTTTCCAAGTATAGTATAGTGTTAATGTGATGTTATGGTCCTGTCCCAACCACAAAACTAAATTAGTTTAACACACAATTCACAATTTAGTATATAATATGTTTAAAAAATAGTATTACTAAGGTGGGCAAGTAGAAGTAGAAAGCCAGGACCATCTTTAAATGTGTTCGGTGAGGCTGGAGCATTAGTAATGGGTGATTACAGGGTCATGGTGTGTCTCTGTAATGAGACGGGTTCAGAGATGTGTGAAGTTTCCACTGGTGTTTGCAACCAGTCTGCTGTGACACCATGATATAAATAACATTGTTGATATTGAGAAAGTTGGTGACTGGAAACTTCTAGACCCTGTGTGGTTTTCAGGTTCGCACTAAAGAGGCCATTCTTTCTGCAGTCTTTTCTTTTGTTGTTTGTCACAGTTGTATTGCCCTGGTCTTCTCAGCCGTGCTCTTTAAGTCTTTTGCTGTGCACCAGATCTGAGGACAGTGGGCTGTAGTGAGGTGAGGCTGATTCTGGGAAATAACATCTCTGTAAACCGCTGGGGCTGAAAATCTTCTGCAGTCAAGCCATGGCGTGTGAGTGATATACAGCAATCAGCGCTCTGAGAAACAAACAAGAGGGCAGGATGTTGGGCAGGAGGACAGGGGCTGGCCTCAAAGAGAGAGAGAGAGAGAGAGAGAGGAAGGGAGAGAGAAAGAGAGAGAGAGATAGGGAGAGAGAGAGATAAAGAGAGACAGAGAGAGAAAGACATATATATTATAAACACAAATATATTCACACACACACACACACACAGCCGCTTTTGCGGCTCAAGCCCTGAAGGTTTTCAGAAGAGCCCTGAATCTTTTTAGGTGTCTGTAAATATCGCCATCCATCGAACCCCTACTAACCTACTCCAGGCCTGAGGTGCTTTATGTACAGGTTGGTGTGCATAGATCAGTATTGTGTCACTTTAACATTACAGTGGTTAACAGTTAACAGTAAACATTCTGCTGGAAATGATCATTGTGGTTGAGTCCACAGAAAATACGACATTGGTTACTACAAACATGCACTAATTTGACCATTTTGAACAAAGGTGCATTAAAGCTCCGACACAAGAGACTGTGTATAATGTCAAAAATGTATATGAAAATGCAAAATGGGTACAAAGCAGAAAATGTACTTCCAGTAACATATTGTATCTATTGTTAAAAACAACACAATTCAATGATTGTTATAATATTCTTAACTTTATTGCATGCGTTTAAAAAATATTTATTTACAACCAAGCAAGCTGAAATGACTATGATAAATTAAGAGAGGGCTAAAACAGATGTCTGCTCTCTCAGGTGGTTGAGAAGGGCTTCATCAGGTCAGCAACAGAAACATCTCAAAGTGGAAAACATCAAGAGGAACACAGCGTACATGCGTATCTGTGGTTTAACATACACACACACACTCACACACACACACACACACACACACACACACACACACCCACACATACAAACCAAACCTCTACTGCCACAAGGTGTTGTACGTTGTCGTATAAAGGAAGTCACAGACCTGTAATCTAAGTATACGGTAGTTTAAGGCCATCAAAAATAAAAATTAAGACAAACTTACAGAATTAATAATCCACTGGAGTTTCTCTGTACTCACCTACCTATTACCCGTGGAATTTACCCAATAAAATACTATAATTTACCATATATCTATGAAGTTACTGAATTGACATTCGGTGAAGTGAAGTGAAATACAATTTGAAATTAATCTATTATCATTACCATTACTTTTAAATGTAAATATATTATAACACAATTCATATAGTCAACCTCATCCACCATTTTAGACATATGAGCACAGAGCAAAACATAACATATTAGTACGGGATGTACACATGTTGCTCTACCTTCTTCCCACCTCGGTTTTTAAGTAATAATAACTTCCGTCATAACTTTCTAATAACAATTCATAATATGTGTAATAAGACAGAGAGATATAAATTTCAAGTGAACAAAAACATTTAAGCCTGGTTCACTTAATGTACATTTTATCATTGAAATGAAGCCCCATGACATAGACAATATTTGTGAGTAAAACTGTAGTTTTACAGTTCAAGTATTGATCCTTGCTGAACTGATTAACCAGGACAACATCATTACTGTAATGAAATCTGACATCTGACTAGAAAGATTCCAGAGCAATAGACCTGCTTTTTGAACTTGTTTATCATACTTAAATAAAAAGGTTGAGTATAGTTATCTACAGCTAAGCTAAAATGTGTCTTGAACTATGGGTTTGATGATATATATCTTTAAGAATGTAGGTTAATTTCTTGACAACACATACTACAAAAATATATTGACATACAGTATGTCTCAACTGAAACCAAAGCAAGGTAAACAAAATAAACAATACAGTGCATGACCCTTTGAAGGTAGGTGACAAGATACAAACCCAAGTGCATTCTGTCTACAAAAAAGGTCTGTGACACTTGGTGCCCCACATGACAGTAGGCAACAACATACAAAGCCAAGTGAACATAGTTTTCTTTAAGAGGACACAACGAGACAGGAAGGAAGTGGTCAAACTGCCACCAGACTGAAGGCATAATTTCTCCTCAAGAGCTATGCTGCCAAACACTTAAAATGATCAACAGTTACATTACAAATACAAATCAAATTGAACAACGTGAAATATGTAATATTAAACGCAACAAATACATTTAAAACCTGTAATAACGATCAAACAGCTATTTGCTGAAACTACAGATGCTTCTTTGAATTCAATATCAACACACATTCCAGGAGTTCAGTAAGGCTCTGGTTCTCCATGCGTTACAGTGACCCTGGGTTGTTTTCCCTTTGTGAGTATCGGTCAACCTGCTGTCATTTGCATAGCAATTTCTGCAATTGTCCTTTCGTGTTTGTCTAAAACAGAATAATCAATTTCAATCGATGAGTGCTACTTGGCTGAATAAGGAAAGAACTTAAACTATATTGAAATAAACTACTGTCTTCTACTTCTACTTTCAGTCTCGATACTGTTGCCGTGCGTGTAAACGAATCGGGAACATGTCCGCCTGCCTCCAAGTCAAACAAATATTAAATTATTTTTTGGCGTAGGAATTGTATGAAATGTTTTAATGAGATCACGGTTTAGTTCAAGTAACAGAATAGAGTACATTTTACATTTATTGAACGTAATGATTTGCGTGCATGATTTGATATTAGGCTACGTAGCCTCTGATCCAAATTCGTTCAAAAGCAATGTAGGATAAGAAAATGCAGAAATTGTGAGATTTCCTTCGCCATATATTCTAATTTATTAAGTATGAACAATACAATTCATGAGAGGATTTAATAACAGGCATGTTGGCTATCCAAACGTGGTTTGATTACTGAGCTGTTCCTATGGTTACCTCGCCATGGCGACATCTAGCTTAAACGACTCTGACAGCATGTTGTCTTTAAGATGAGAGGTGGGGATGGAGGATGCAGAACAAGGAAAAGCACACATTTCTTAACCTCTGACGTCGGAGTATATGCTCTCATGTGGCAGGTCTCTCTTCTTCTTTCCTCTTTTCAGTTTCTTATCAGAGAAGTGCAAGGCAGCATAATTTATCAGTTCTTCAGCATCCTGGGCAAACAACAGTTAGGCCTACATGTTAGTTATTTCTGAACATGTCTGAGTACAAGGTTTTAATTTAGATTTACACGAAATAAGACACATTTAACATAGTCTGTAATGTATATGAACATTATAAGGATGCCATTATGTTTTGTACCTGCCCACTTGATGGTTCTCTGAGGGACCTGTCTATGTGAACTTGCTGAGACTTCGCTTCTTAAAAACATAAAATCATGAAGAAACAGATTAATAAAGGTGGCTAGATTCTCTCAAAATTACATGATAATTTGATATTCAATGTAAAAAAAAATATTTACAAAGCGCCAAAACGATAAAATTGGCTTTACAGAGCCCAGAGTCTGGACACCCCTGGGGCAAGCGAAAAGGATACAAAAATAAGATCATTTTGATCTCACAGATGATATACCTTTGTCATGTTTATGTTTCCTGTCTTGGTAAATTAAACTGACCAAGTAACATATGAGCACAAAACAGAGTCCCAACACAGCAACCAACCCATAAACAACAGGATGCACAGCTTTTTCTGAAAAACAGCAGAAAACAACATGCTGTATGTAAAGACACTTCTCTGTGGCACATCATAAAATAACATGCGTCAAGTCATCTGTTAATGCTGCTACATGCTGCAACAATGTTCCTCATCTGCAATAATCATATTTGATGAAAACAAATACCTGTGTTCAAAACTGTGTTCTTTTCAGTGTTCATTTGTCCACAGTTAGCCACTGCACAGACGAACGCTCTATCATCATTAAAGCTGTGGTCAAACTGTCTGTGTCCTATATTTCAAAGACAATAGTAAATATAAAAGTGGGTGAAATGGCTCATTACTCCTGAATGTTTGGGGTGTTCTGTTGGGGTGTATTACCTTTGAGAGCCAAAAATGTTCCATTTCCAAATGTAAGTTCTATATCCAAATTCAACATGCAGTAATATGTTGCTTCATCAGATGATGTGATGTTTGTGATGGTCAGATTAAATACTCCATCAGACCGCTGCATGTTCATCCGTCCATTTTGAAAGTCTTCAGAAAACAAAGGATTCCAGGCTAGAGTGGCTCCCAACGACCTAGCCACCAAAAAAGGCTTTTGTCCCAGTGTCTGTTTGTACCAGGACAGTGTTTCTTGTTGGAAAGCCTCAGGGAAAAAGCAATCTAAAGTCACTGTATCTCCAGGTGCAGCTTCTGTTACTCGATTTAATTGAATAACATCATGTGCTTTGTCTAGAAAAGTACGAGGGTAAATCATATGAGTCAATTTCATGATGAAGTAGTCAAAGCATTGCATCAGACATTACACCAAGAAACACTAACACACAGTATCACTTTACCAATCAGAAAAAATTCTTTAAATGAAAACGATCATATTTTAAATTAACTTACACATGTGCATAAGAAGGATTATAAGTATCCAAAGCATTATTCAAACAGTATGAGTTGCAAGATTACTCTGTGCACTAAGTCCACTTATATCCAACTAAAGACAACACACACAGATGAAGGTCTTTGTTTCAAGTACATTCAATGCGGAGTAAAAGATTTAAATAGTTGTGCATCAAAAAAAAAATATCACTTCCTGTTGAATTTTCCATCCAATGACTCGAGGAACAAACATGTGATGTCATTGGGGACAAGGTTCAGCCTCCAAGTCATATTCATATTAGCATGAACCTAGTTTCTGGTTAAATTCTGCATCTTAAGTTCCATTTCAGAATGTATTTGTGTTTGCCTGTTCGTGTTTATGTGAGCGTGTATATCTAATATCACTTTGAGTCCGTGTGTTGTGTAAATGCCTGTGTCTAGGCCCATATCTGTTTAACCATATTTGCTCACCCTCTATATTAAGAGATTTGGTCACACTTTATTTGGATGGTCCCCTATAGACTACCTACAGATGCTCAGATTATGTACTTGATAGAATTAATTTTGAAACACTGACTTAAGAATGTATTAATTAAGTGCCTTGTATTAATAATTACCTTGTATGAATCATGTGCTTATGTAAGCAGGACAAGACAACTTATTTATTATTAGGAGCTGACGCCACTTAGTCAGCATATGTGTAAGAGCATGTTTGAGTCAGAGGTTATAAGGAGTGTCGAACTGTGCTTCTTTCGACCTTGTGTAAAAGTGACATCCTTGCATGACAGAAAGCGTAGTAAGATGACCTCGGACGTCAGAGACCCACCACGTGGTTATCCCTGCTGACAAATAGTTTTGGCGTCAGAGAACGCTAACTTCTATCTGTATATAAACCTTGTGTGATGTGTTTCATTTTGATTCTCTCTCGTCTGCTGCAGTCTGGGAGTGAGAGAGGGCCCGTGCCTCTCTCTGGCCTGCCAGGACTTGGGTGAGCCCAACTGTCACAAACTGGAAACTTGAAACAAAGAAATAGGATGCAAACGCTCAAGGCGTGTTTTACTGAGATAAATCAAAGTGCCACGATGGGCAAACAAGGCAGAAATCACAGGACTGGAGAACAGCACTTCTTGCTGATCACAAACAATTACACACAAAGACAAAGGAAAAAGCCCAAGGCTTACATAGGAGCTCAGTGAATACATTGGCTACAGGTGAGAACTAAACTTAATTAACACAGGCTACAGGTGAGAACTAAACTCAATTAACACACAGGCTACAGGTGAGAACTAAACTCAATTATCACATTGGCTACAGGTGAGAACTAAACTCAATTAACACATTGACTACAGGTGAGAACCAAACATGGAGGGAAAACTAAGTGAGGGAAATACTAAAACACAGGAGAGGATGAACGGACTGGAGTAGCATATGGAGCAAGAGCAGGAACAGGAACAGAGGAGTGAGCAGCAGAGGTTGTGACAGAATCCCCCCTCTGACGAGCATCTCCAGATGCTCTAGAATGCTGACCAGGGGGACGACCTCGGGTGCGTGGAGCAGGACGGTCAGGGCATCTCCGGTGGAATTCTGCTTTGAGCATGGGGTCCAGGATGTCATTAGAGCCACCCAAGATCGCTCCTCTGGGCCATACCCTTCCCAATCGACGAGGTATTGGAGTCAGCCAGCTCTCCGTCTCGAGTTCAGCAGTGCTCTCACAGCAAATGCAGATTCTCCGTCAACATTAAGGATTGGAGGTGGAGTGTCCAGGGGCTCTGCCTCCTGCAGTGGACCTGGAACCACCGGCCTAATGAGGGAGACATGAAATGAGGGTGAGACTTTGAACTGTGATGGTAATTGCAGGCGTTATGTTACCCTGTTGATTTGTTTTAGGATCTTGAATGGTCCTATGAAGCGCGGCCCGAGTTTTCTGCATGGCTGGCGGAGATTGATATCCTTAGTGGATAGCCACACTCTCTGGCCTGGATGGTAGGCTGGAGCCTCTCGGCAATGGCGGTCTGCTGCCTCCTTATGCCTCTTGATGGCCCTCTGGAGATGAACATTAGCTGAAGACCAGACATCATTGCTACGAGTATACCACTCCTCCACTGCTGGAACCTCAGTACTGCTTGGATTCCAAGGGAAAATTGGTGGTTGAAAACCCAAAAAGCATTGAAATGGTGTCAAACCGGAAGAGGAGTGCTTGAGTGAGTTTTGAGCGTATTCTGCCCAGGGGAGAAATCTACACCAATCACCCTGCCGGTCCCCACAGTAGCTTCGGAGGTACCGCCCGAGTTCCTGGTTTAACCTCTCCACCTGACCATTAGACTGCGGGTGATGACCTGAGGTCAGACTCACCGTGACCCCCAGCCTTTCCATGAAGGACCGCCACACCTGTGAGGTGAACTGAGTGCCCCGGTTAGAGACGATGTCTTCAGGGAGGCCGAAACGTCGGAAGACATTGTGGAATATGGCCTCGGCAGTCTGGAGAGCTGTGGGGATACCCGGCAGAGGAACAAGACAGCAACCCTTTGAAAATCTGTCCACTATAACAAAAATTGTGGTATTACCTTCAGATGGAGGCAGGTCGGTGACAAAATCTATGGACAGGGGTCCACGGGCGTTGAGGTAGAGGCAGAGGCTCGAGGGTGCCTGCAGGTAGGTGTCGGGGAACCTTTGATTGAGCACAAACACTACAAGACTGAACATGAGACTGGACATCCTTGTTTAGGGTAGGCCACCAATACTGAGAGGATAGCAGCTGTTGTGTGCGAGTGGTGCCAGGGTGACCCGTGCCAAGAGATGTGTGCGCCCAGGTAATGAGACGACTGCACAAAGAATTAGGCACGTAGACCCTGTTCGGAGGGCATTCAGGTGGTTGAGGGTCCTGAGCTGAAGCCTCCAGGATCTCTCTCTCCAGATCCCACCGAATGGGAGCTACAATACAGGTGGATGGGACAATGGGTTCTGGGGTGTCAGGACGTGGTATTGCTTCAAACATGCGAGAGAGTGAGTCGGCTTTGATGTTTTTTGAACCAGGGCGATATGAGATGGTGAATTGGAAACGAGTGAGGAATAGGGCCCACCTGGCTTGTCGGGGGTTGAGCCGTTTGGCTGTGCGGATATATTCCAAATTTTTGTGATCTGTAAATATCACAAAAGGCTGTTGCGCCCCCTCCAGCCAGTGACGCCACTCCTCCAGGGCAAGCTTGATGGCCAGCAGTTCCCTATTACCCACATCGTAATTTCTCTCAGCCTGGGACAGCTTCCTGGAGAAGTAAGCACATGGGAAAAGTTTAGCAGGATTACCTTGACGTTGAGACAGGATGCCTCCTACCCCCACCTCTGAGGCATCCACCTCTACAACGAAAGGAAGCGCAGGGTCCGGATGCTTCAGTAGAGGGGACGATGTGAACCTTGTTTTGAGAGTCCTGAATGCCTCCTCTGCTTCAGGTGACCAGGAAAAAAGACGAGGAGATCCTTTCAGGAGAGAAGTCAGAGGAGCCGCTACAGAACTGAAATTCCTAATAAACCTGCGGTAAAAATTAGAAAAGCCAAGAAATCTCTGAAGTTCCTTTGTAGTCTTGGGCCTCGGCCAGTTCAGAACAGCTCGCACCTTTTCCTCATCCATCTGCACTCCCTGTGAATTCAACACGTAGCCTAGGAATGAGATGGAAGACTGATGGAAGAGACATTTCTCAGCCTTGACAAAGAGGTCGTGCTCCAGCAGTCTGTTAAGTACAGCCTTCACATGTTTTACATGATCCTGAACATTGTCAGAGTATATAAGAATGTCATCAATATATACAACAACAAACCTGTGGAGCATGTCTCTGAGAACCTCATTCACAAACGACTGGAACACAGAAGGAGCATTGGCTAACCCATACGGTAAAACAAGGTATTCATAGTGACCAGTGGTAGTGGAGAACGCTGTCTTCCATTCATCTCCTTCCCGGATCGTCACCAGGTTGTATGCGCTTCGCAAGTCCAGCTTGGTGAAGTACCGGGCCCCACGAAGTTGTTCCAGTGCTGAAGGGACTAATGGAAGTGGGTAACGGTACTTTATGGTTATGTTATTAAGAGCCCTGTAATCTATACATAGGCGCAAACCACCATCTTTCTTTTCAACAAAGAAGAATCCTGCTGACACCGGGGATGTGGATTGACGAATGAAACCCTGTCTCAGAGCTTCATCCACATACTCCTGCATGGAGGCGGTCTCCTTGTTGGATAGGGGATAGATCCGGGAACGTGGTAGCGGTGCCCCTGGCAGGAGGTCAATTGCGCAGTCCCATGGCCGATGAGGTGGCAGCTGTGTGGCTCTCGCCTTACTGAAAACTTCAGATAGATCTTGGTATTCAGGTGGGATATTGACTTCACCTACCTCTGGACTTTCAATAGACGTAGAAGCACACTGCACCTGCAGACACCGATCCCGACAGGCTGGGGACCAGGCAAGCACCCTGCTGTTAGACCAGGAGATATGAGGATCATGCTGGCGAAGCCATGGCAAACCTAGTACTATGGGATGGACAGGTGAGTTAATAACAAAAAAACTCAGGGTTTCTTTGTGAATGTGATCAATGGTGAGTTGTAAAACCTGCGTCTTCTCAGTCACACGTCCTGAGCCCAGTGGTCGACCATCAATTGCATTCACCCGTAAAGGAGGAGTACATTGAGTTTTTGGAATCTTCAAAGTATGTACAAAATCTTCCGCAATGAAATTACCCGCAGCACCAGAATCAATCATGGCAAACCAGAGTAGTGACCAGCTCCCCATCTTAAAGTTACTCTTATATTGAATAGCTCAGGTATTCTATTAATGGAATCTCTGCTTACCCCGGCAGACCGTTGTGACTCCTGGTGTTGAGGACAGCGGTTACAGGTTGCTATTAGGTGACCAGACTCCCCACAATACAAACATAAGTCGTTACGCCTCCTGTGCTCCCTCTCCTCGGGGGTCAGGCGTGTGTGGCCTATTTCCATCGGCTCATAGGTTTGCGGGGCCTGAAGTGACTCACATTTGACGTATGAACGATGTCTTGGAAGTCCTCTTGTTCGAAGGAGATTGTCCAGACGGATGGCTAATGCCCCTAGCTGGTCCAGAGTTAAGTCGTCATCTCGACAGGCTAGTTCAGACTGAATCTCAGGTCTCAGACCACGTCGGTAGACGGTAAGGAGGGATTGCTCATTCCAACCACTTCTGGCTGCAAGGATCCTGAAAGACAGAGAATAATCAGCTACTGTACGGTCTCCCTGACAAAGCTTCAGTAACTGCTCCCCGACCTCCAATCCCTCAGCTGGATGCTCAAACACGGCCTTGAAAAGTGCTTCGAATGAGGCAAGATCCTTGATGTCATCTCCACCTTGTTCCCATACCGCAGTAGCCCACTCTAAAGCTCTTCCAGTGAGAAGAGAAATGATAAAAGCTACCTTGGATTCTTCAGATTGGAAATTACGTGGATTCTGAACCATGTGCAAAGAGCACTGAAGTATGAAACCTCTACAGGCATTTGGGCTTCCATCAAACCTCTCAGGTTTCACCAGGGAACCATCTCGCTGAGGCGCAGGCTGAGGCAGAGGTGGTGGGCGAGCAGACAACTCTTGGATGGTAGTGGTCATCTGGTTCAGTTGGTCACGCTGTTGGCTTAGTAGCTGACCCTGAGCGGTGATGGCTTCACGAAATCTTGCTGCCTCGGCTGCATCCATGCTTTTGGTGTGTGATTCTGTCACAAACTGGAAACTTGAAACAAAGAAATAGGATGCAAACGCTCAAGGCGTGTTTTACTGAGATAAATCAAAGTGCCACGATGGGCAAACAAGGCAGAAATTACAGGACTGGAGAACAGCACTTCTTGCTGATCACAAACAATTACACACAAAGACAAAGGAAAAAGCCCAAGGCTTACATAGGAGCTCAGTGAATACATTGGCTACAGGTGAGAACTAAACTTAATTAACACACAGGCTACAGGTGAGAACTAAACTCAATTAACACACAGGCTACAGGTGAGAACTAAACTTAATTAACACAATGGCTACAGGGGAGAACTAAATTCAATTAACACATTGACTACAGGTGAGAACCAAACATGGAGGGAAAACTAAGTGAGGGAAATACTAAAACACAGGAGAGGATGAACGGACTGGAGTAGCATATGGAGCAAGAGCAGGAACAGGAACAGAGGAGTGAGCAGCAGAGGTTGTGACACCAACAAGCTTGTTCTTGTTGAATAAATATACTTATATTCAACTCTGGAGTCCTGAGGTATCTTGGGTGAATTTTCACCTAACTCTGTTTTTCTCTGTTTCTGTTTCTCTGCTTGCAGCCAGAGCAGCTGTGGGAGCACATTGATCTCAGTGCTCCTGGGTTCCTGGCAGCAGCCCTGGACAAGGCATGACAACTAATACTATCTTGTTCACAACAAACAATGTCAACTTGACATTAAGAATTACATAATTGACCGGATGGCAATGAATGACAACATTCATAAACATTCATAAAGACTCCTTGATGTTCATGACATGTGTAATGTCATGGTGATGACAATGTCATGTCAAGCTTTATGCACAGCAAATGTCACCAAAGATGTATTGATTGTTGAGTGCACATGTCATGAGCATACGGCTTGTTTGCTGGTATCTAATAAACTATATTCTGCTCCATGCTCCATGCATCGATCCACAAAAGGAAACAACTTTGGGTGAATTTACCAGGGTTCTAAATTCTATCCTTCCAATCACCAACCGCCCCCAGTAGTCAAACATTATAATGCTTTCATTGATGCAGACTAATACAATACAATGTACGTGACCCACATACGCAGTGAAAGTTCATACAGTACATGGACTTAAGGGCTTTCTTGGGACAAACCAATGCTGGTAATTTGAAAGGTTTTAGCCCACCTGTTTACGGCTAATACAAACAGGAAAGACATGGCAGATATGGCCCCTACTAAGGCTTGTGTTACCCATGCAGTGTGTAGACTCAATGCTAATCTTAGGCATATAGTGAGCATTTCTAATGAGCATACTGTATATCATACAACAATTCAATTTGGCATATAACACCCAATTATGATGTTAAGAATGGAAACAATGTGAAATCACATCTCTCAAACTATAAGACGCGTAGCAGCCCCTAGGCTGATTTACATTAAAACACGCTTAGGACAAGGCATAGTTCTTCGCTGCGAGTGGCACAGTGCCCGTCACGGTACTCGAGACTTACCCTTGTTGTAAAATATATACGGTCTTGACAGTCAAGAAATGTACATCTATTGTTTGCCAAGGGAAACCTGGAGTTTTTTCAGCACCATGGACAGAGGCAGATAAAAGTGGTTCCTGATACTATTCTCATTCTCTTAATACACAGTGTGTTCTATGAAATAACAGTCAGGACTACTTAACCACAGTGAAACGGATAAGGACCATTATATCACATGCATCACATATATCACACACCACATCCTCACTATATGGCTCCACCATTTTCATTTTCTAAAGTTTAGTTTCAACCTTATTTTTAACAATCAATTGCATTGACCACCTTCATTAGGGAAAAAAGCATTAGCAAGAATAACAATACTAAAATGCAGACAGTTCTCTGATTATTGAAAAGACAATAATCCATGTAAAAAAACATTGTTTGTTTATTACCTGTAACCACTTACCATAGTTGATCAGCATTGAAATTGCAATGAGCATTTACAAGATGTGTAAGAGATGTTTGGCATTTTCTATTTGTATCAATCCTAATCCTGCAATCTCAATGCTACTGATCAACAATCTTTTGTCCTGCTGTGGATGTTTGTGCTTAAATATAGGGTCATGCTGCCCTCTTCTGGCAATGACTAAATGTTCTGAGACAGCAGTCAAAGGCACAGGGGGCAGCATTGAGTCTGAAATGGAAAAGTCAAACAGTGACATGGGATGGGAGAGAGTTGTCAATTAAAAAGTAAAGTAATAATAATAGAGCAAGACAAAATAAATCATTGATGTAATAAACATGCTTCCAATTCAATGGAGAAGCAGATAATGAGTAAGAGTACCTGTTGTTTGTATTAGAAAGATTTTCTGTCAGTTGACTATCCACAGTTCACCAGCACAGAACCAGCAGCAGTGGTGGCAGCAGCAACAGCCAGTGTCTCCGGCTCAATGGTGCCATTTTGTAAGCTGTCATTGATCAGGCACTGAGCTCAGCGTGTCCTCAGGCTTTGATTCATACTGTCCTTGATCATGACTTGGTTAGTACAACATTTTTAAAATCAGGATTGTATTTAGTCTATGACCACATGTTTGACTAGTAGAGGTGACATGTTTCTCTTGACTACCAGCATACCGAACCAAAGCTGTGTGATCTTAGACAAATATAACCAGTGTTGCTTTCCCCAGATGGCGCTAGAGGTCAAGAAATATAATGAACACCCAGAACTGATTTCTCAAATATATAATAAATAAATAAACAATATTCAAATCCCTTTCTCTGACAGTTTCTCAGTTATACTTTTAATGGCCTATGGCCACATATTTAATCACAAATGATCTGATCTGATCAAATCGGATGCTATGTGTGATGCTCCCTTTGACCACAGCCTCAAACCTGCACCGATACTGTCCACAACCTTAAATCATCTATCACAAGATGGCGCTAGTAATCAAGAGCCCAGCTGCTAGAATCATATTCTCTTACGCTCACTCCTTCTTCCTCTCTTCTTTTCTTACAGACGCACAAACAGACACACACACACACACATGCTGTTGAACAACTTGTACAATACAGGGTAATGTATTGATAATAAATTAATTTACGCTCATGTTTGTACATAACCTCGTTATGTGAATTCCTCATGAGAATAGTACAATTGCCTCCTGACCCACAAAGCTGCTTCAATTAATTTATACAAGGTCACACATGCAGCACTGATAATCATAAAATGCTGTGAATTATGAAGCTCTCCAAGTATAGTATAGTGTTAATGTGATTTTATGGTCCTGACTCAACCACAAAACTAAATTAGATTAACACACAATACACAATTTAGTATATGATGTGTTTAAAAAATAGTAATACTAAGGTGGGCAAGCAAAAGTAGAAGGCCAGGACCATCTCTAAATGTGCTCGGTGAGGCTGGAGCCTTAGTGATGGGTGATTGCAGGGTCCTGGTGTGTCTCTGTAATGAGACGGGTTCAGAGATGTGTGAAGTTTCCAGTGGTGTTTGCAAACAGCCTGCTGTGACACCATGATATAAATAACATTGTTGATAGTGAGAAAGTTGGTGGCTGGAAACTTCTCGACCCTGTGTGGTTTTCAGGTTCGCACTTTTCTTTTGTTGTTTTTTCACAGTTGTATAGCCCTGGTCTCCTCAGCCGTGCTCTTTTAGTCTATTGCTGTGCACGCAGATCTGAGGACAGTGGGCTGTAGTGAGGCGAGGCTGATTCTAGGAAATAACGTCTCTGTAAACCACTGGGGCTAAGTATTATCTGCAGTCAAGCCATGGCGTGTGAGTGATGCACAGCAACCAGCGCTCTGAGAAACAAACAAGAGGGCAGGATGAAGGGCAGGAGGACAGGGCCTGGCCTCACAGAGAGAGAGGGAGGGAGACACATACAAAGAGAGAGAGAGGGAGAGTGAGAGATAGAGAAAGAGAGAGAGACATATATATTATAAACAAACATATATTCACACACACACACACACACACACACACACACACACACACACACACACACACACACACACACACACACACACACACACAGACACACACACACACACACACACACACACACAGCCGCTTTTGTGGCTCAAGCCCTGAATGTTTTCTGAAAAGCCCTGAATCTTTTTAGGTGCCAATTCCGTTACTGCATACATATTGACATCCATCAATCCCCTACTAACCTACTCCAGGCCTGAGGTGCTTTATGTACAGGTTGGTGTGCTTATATCAGTACTGTGTCACTTTAACATTACAGTGGTTAACAGTTAACAGTCTGCTGGAAATGAGCATTGTGGTTGAGTGCACAGAATATACAACATTGGCTACTACAAACATGCATTAATTTCACCATTTTTAACAACAGTGCTTCAAAACTCAAGAGACTGTGTATGATATCTGTCAAAACATGTACTGTATATGAAAATGTATGTGCAAAATGGGTACAAAGCAGAAAATGAACTTCCAGTAACATATTGTATTTATTGTTAAAAATAACACAATTCAATGGTTGTTATAATATTATTAACTTTATTGCATTCATTTTAAAATTATTTATTTACAACCAAGCAAGCTGAAATGACTATGATAAAGCACATGTCTGCTCTCTCAGGTGGTTGAGAAGGGCTTTATCAGGTCAGCAACAGAAACATCTCAGAGTGGAAAACATAAAAAAGAACACAGCATGTACATGCGTATCTGTGGTTTAACACACACACACACACACACACACACACACACACACACACACACACACACACACACACACACACACACACACACACACACACACACACACGCACACGCACACACACACACACACACACAAACACACTCACACATACAAAAAAAACTCAACTGCCACGAGGTGCTGTACGTGCTGTACAAAGGAAGTCACAGACCTGTAATCTAAGTATAGTTTAAGACCATAATTATTTTTTTAAATTAAGACAATTAACAATCCACTGTAGTTTCTCTATACTCACTACCTGTGGTAATTACCCAATAATATGCTATAATTTACCATGTATTTACCAGGTAAATACTTAGTTATTAGGGTAATATGAAAGGAAGAGTTACCGAATTGACATTTGGTGAGGTGAAGTGAAATACAATTTTAAATTAATCTATTATTACTATTACGTAATATCAACCTCATCCACCATTTTAGACGTATGAGCACAGAGAAAAACATAGCATATTAGTACAGATGTACACAAGTTACTCTATCTTCTTCCTCCCTCGGTTTTTAAGTAATAATAACCTGTAATAACTTTGTAAGAACAATGCGTAATATGTTTTTGCAAAACAGACAGAGAGATACAAATTTCAAAGTGAATGAAAACAAATTAAGCGTAGTTCACTTAATGTACATTTTATCACTGAAATGAAGCCCCATGACATAGACAATATGTCTGAGTAAAACTGTAGTTTTACACTTTAAGTACTTATCCTTGCTGAACAAATGAACCAGGATAACATCATTACTGTAATGAAATCTGACATCTGAATAGAAAGACTCCTGAAAGATAGACCTGCTTTGTGAACTCCCTTGTTTATCGTACTTAAAAAAAAAAAAAGATTGAGTATAGTTATCTACAGCTAAGCTAAAGTGTGTGTCTTTAACAATGGGTTTGATTATATCTATCTTTAAGAATTTAGGTTCATATCCTGACAACCCATACTACATGACATGTGTCTCAACTGAAACAACAGCAAGGTAAAAAAACAAAAAAAACAATACAGTACATGATCCTTTAAATGTAGATGACAAGATGCAAACCCAAGTGCATTCTGTCTACAAAAAAAGGTCTGTGACACTTGGTGCCCCACATGACAGTGGGCAACAACATACAAAGCCAAGTGAACATAGTCGCCTTTCAGAGGTCACAAAAAACACAGGAAGGAAGTGGTCAAACTGCCACCAGACTGAATTTAACCTCAAAGTGCTGTGCTGCCAAAACACTTAAAAGGATCAACAGTTACATTAAAAATACAAATCTAACTGAATAACATGAAATATGTAATATTAAACTCAACAAATACATTTAAAACCTGTAATAATGATCTAACAGCTAGTTGCTGAAACTACAGATGTTTCTTTGAAGTCAATATCAACACACATTACAGGAGTTCAGTAAGGAAATTGTGTGTTACAGTGACCCTGGGTTGTTTTCCCTTTGTGCTAGTAGCGTTGAGTATCGGTTCATCTACTGTCAGTTGCATAGCAATTTCTGCAATTGTCCTTTTGTGTTTGTCTATAACAGAATAATTCATTTCAATCCATTATTGCTAGTTGGCTAAATTAGCAAAGCGATTTAGCTAGAGCAACAGATTGTGAATGTACCTTCGATGGACGCGTGGGAGAAGTGGCGAGTCGTGTGCCTGGCGGCCCTTTCCGTGGAGGACATTGAAGACATCTACCTATTCGGAACCTTGATTACAGGCTTTCTGCTGATTGGATTAGGCGGAACCCTGGTTTATCGGAAAATGTATGAAACGGTGACAGCTGTCAAAAGCCCACTAAGGCTGCCCGACATGATTGAAGCGCTGGGCAGAGCTGTTGGCACTCAGACTGTGGCTATACACCGCGATATGGATAACATCCTGGCGGCTATTAACCGCGATATGGATAACAACACGGAGAAGTTCACGGCTTTGCAAAGGAAATTGGAGCAATTCGGAGACCGGACGGAATAGAAGTAGACGAGCAAATTGGCGCCTACTCCCAAGACCAAATAACCCCAATCTTATCTGCTTTCGGCCCCCTCAACCAGCACTGCCTTGGCCAAGGCTGTTGCTGGAACAACAACTCCCCTGAAGATCGCTGCAGTGAGACTCTCTTGCATTCCCTTCCCCCTTTCCACAGACACCTGTGGATTGTTGTCTCAGTCCAGGACCTTTTCAAGGATGTCTCCATGGCAACGACAATCTTGCGGACTGAGAATCTGTCTGATTAGGCCTAGGGGAAGGCGACAATCCAGGCCTACTCATACTCGAACTTTCTACATGCATACATACACACATACACATTACTGATATGCATTCACCACCCCATGACCCCCATCCCACGCCTTCGCCTGCTTCGTACCCCCAGGGTGACAGGCGGGTCTGTGACCATAGCCGAATATGGCTGTTGGACCAGATTGCTGCTTGTTTGCGCTGGCTTACCTCCATCCCCCCTCCCCCTCCCCGTTGAAAGTCTTGAGTTCTGTCATGTTGTAAAATGTATGTGCTTATGTGCTGAGGTGTTTTTTTTCCTGCTCCCACACTGTACTCCTCTAGGAGCATAGTCTGGGGGTCGCCTTTTTTTCTCCTCCCTTTCCTCATGTTATGCTGCAATTCTTCCCTCAACCTTGTCTTCCCGTCCTGTCTACCCCCTTGTCCGATGGCGCTTGTGTAGCGGCCGTGGAGATCTCGTGCAGGATATAGTTTGGTGATACTATAGCCTGCATGGAGAATACCAAAACAAATTCCTAGTATCTGTATACATGGCGAAATAAAGTTGAATTGAATTGAATTGAATTGAATTGAATTGAATTGAATTGAATTGAATTGAATTCACAGAAACTAAACTCCAAAATGATTTCTACTTTCTGTCCGGATACCGTGCACGAATCGGGAACACGCCCGCCTCCAAGACAAAAAAAACATTCAACTCTTCTTTGGTGTTGCAGGAATTGTATGACATGTTTCAATGAGATCACGGTTTAGTTCAAGCAACAGAATGGAGGAAACTTTCGTTTTTTACGGTAGAATTTTACAGTATTGAACGTAATGATTTGCGTGCAGGATTTGATATTGGGCTAAGAAGCCTCTGAACCAATCTCGTTCAAAAGCAATGTAGGATAAGAAAACGCAGAAATTGTGAGATTTCCTTCGCCATATATTCTAATGTATTAATTATGAACAATACAATTCATGAGGGGATTTAATTACAGGCATGTTGGCAATCCAAACGGTCTCTGATTACTGAGCTGTTCCTATGGTTACCTCACCGTGGTGATATCTTGCTTAAGCGACTATGAAAGCTTGTTGTCTTTCAGATGAGAGGCGGGGTGGGAGGGTGCGGGACAAAGAGGGTGTCCGCTTTTCATCTGAAAGTGCCCTGATACATTTATTAACCTCTGACGTCGGAGTATATGCTCTCACGTGGCAGGTCTCTCTTCTTCTTTCCTCTTTTCAGTTTCTTATCAGAGAAGTGCAAAGCAGCATAATTTATCGGTTCTTCAGCGTCCTGGGCAAACAACAGTAAGTGTTAGCTCTTTCTGAACATATCTGAGTACAAGGTTTTAATTTTGACTTACATGAAGTAAGACACATTTAACATACTCTGTAATGTATATGAACATTGTAAGGATGCCATTATGTTTTGTACCTGCCCACTTGATGGATCTCTGACGGACCTGTCTGTGTGAACTTGTTGAGACTTCACTTCTTAAAAACAATAAATAAATAGATTAACAAGGGTGGCTGTATTATCTAAAAATGACACGATAATTTGATATTCAATATAAAACATTTTATTTACAAAGTGCCAGAACAATACAATTATCATAAGGCGCTTTCCAGAGCCCAGAGCCTGGACCCCCCTGGAGCAAGCACAAAGGATATAAAAATATATCTCACAGAGGATATACCTTTGTCATGTTTGTGTTTCCTGTCTTGGTAAATTAAGTAACATATGAGCATAAAACACAGTCCCGACACAGCAGCCAACCCAAAAACTACAGGATCCACAGCTTTTTCTGAAAAACAGCAGAAAACAACACTCTGTATTGACAGACACTTGTCTGTGGCATATCATTAAATAACGTGCGTCAAGTCATCTGTTAACGCTGCTACATGCTGCAACAATGTTCCACATCTGCAATAATCATATTTGATGAAAACAAATACCTGTGTTCAAAACGGTCTTCTTTTCAGTGTTCATTTGTCCACAGTTGGCCACTGCACAGAATAATGCTCTATCCTCATTAAAGCTGAGGTTAAACTGTCTCTGTCCTATATTTTAAAGAAAGTTGTAAATACAAAAGTGGATGAAATGTCTCATGACTCTTTAATTGTTGGGGTGTTCTGTTGAAACACACGTGTATTACCTTTGAGATCCAAAAATGTTCCATTTCCAAATGTAAGTTCTATATCCAAAGTCAATGTGCAGTAATATGTTGCTTCATCAGATGCTGTGATGTTTGTGATGGTTAGATGAAATACTCCATCAGCCCTCTGTATGTTCATCCGTCCATTTTGAAAGTCTTCAGAAAACAAAGGATTCCAGGATGAAGTGGCTCTGAACGACCTAGCCACAAAAACAGGCTTTTGTCCCAGTGTTTGTTTGTACCAGGACAGTGCTTCGGTTTTGAAAGCCACAGGGAAAAAGCAATCTAAAGTCACTGTATCTCCAGGTGCAGCTTCTGTTACTCGATTTAATTGAATAACATCTTGTGCTTTGTCTAGAAAAGTATGAGGGTAAAGCATATGAGTCAAGCATCATGTCATGATGTAGTAGTCAAAGCATTGCATCAAGCATTGCACTCAGAAACACCAATTACTTTACCAAACAGAAAAAAATCGCACCCAGTAACACACACTATCACTTTACTAATCAGAAAAAATGTCTTTAAATAAAAATTATCATATTTTAAATGAACTTACACATGTGCATAAGAAGGATTATAAGTATCCAAAGCATTATTCAAACAGTATGAGTTTCTTGCAAAATTACTCTGTGCACTAAGTCCACTAATATCCAACTAAAGACAACACACGCACATGAATGGCTTTTCAAGCACATTCAATGTGGAGTGAAAGACTTCCATCCAATGATACGTGGAACAAACATGTGATGTCATTGAGGACCAGGTTCAGCCTCCAAGTCATACGCATATTAGCATGAACCTAGCTTCTGGTGAAATTTGCAAGTCAATCAAATGAGCAATCAAATAATATGCTGATCTAATGACAGATTCACAGAACACAGCATTGCAGCACCTGAGCTGACTGCTTTAATTCTATGTGCTGCTGCTGTAACTATGCAAGCAATGTGATGACATGAACAATGCCTTAGGACAGTAATGGAGCTAGCTATGATGCGTTGTTAGCGACAATAACAATATAGCACAGTCTAGCCCTTATATCCTACATTGTAAACTAGGATTCTGATACAAAATGTGCAGTCTTTCACTGACGTTTCTGCTTGTCAAGCAGCAGTATTGAGTCAGTTCTGTTCTCCAGGACCAATTGGTAGATTATCTAAACAGAATATTTGGCTGAATAGGCAGCCATGTCTTTTGAATGACACAGAGCCAACTGGGTGACAGAAGAAATTACGACAGGCACAGAGGCCAAAGTAATGCAGACAGAGGGTTGTCAGGCGGTGGTGCAGTGAACATCACTAGAGATGTTGGGGTTGCTGTGACCACACAGTGTCAGAAGATCAGAGAGAATTCCTCTTGTTTACTGCCTGTCCATGTGGTCAAACACAAATAATCTAAATGTCCTTGTTCAGATTCAAATTGCTTTCTGCCTGGCACATTGGGCATGTCTTCAGAAATCTTTGAGGAGGAGTTCTGCCATTCTTTTAAATTTGATAGATTAATAATGTTTTTGTTTCCTCTGAGGTAGCTAGCAGTACCGAATTTCCATCAGTACTGGTGTATTATTACCCAGGCCTGAGCCTAGAACACTCTCCTCTATCTTGTGCAAATGCAGGAAGTGAGAGCCATCTTTGAGTGAATCCCTCCAACATACTGTTGGGGTTGTGTGCTTCTGTGTATGTGTGTGATGTGGTTTCGCCCCCTAATGCTCTTTGTGTGTGTTAGTGAGAATGTTAAGAACATGCTGTTTAACTATGTACTGTGCTCTGACATCATTACCCAAAATCTTACTGCACCTTACTGCACCTGCAGTGAGAATTTCTAACGGTTCAAATAGCCAGACAGTCAGTAATAAGAAACAAAACAATGATGAGTGCTGTTCAATTCCCAAACAGTATTTGTCTGCTTGTGGCTATGCCACAGTAGTAAGTTCCAGCATCAGAGATGTTGATGTCCTTCTTAGAGAGACTGTAGACACAGCGACCCTCACACTGACCACCCCTGCTGTTGTTGGTGTAAATGACTCCTGGATGGGAATCTCCTGAAGCTGGTCTGAACCAGAACACTCTGAGGTCTTCTGTTCTGGTCTCAGTTTGAACTTCATTGCTGCAATGGACCACACAAACAATTATAATATGGCCTTAAATAGGTCTCCATTTTCTTTTTTGTAAGTCAATCAGATGAACAATCCTGTTGCAATGGTTTGTGAACATAATAAACAGACAAATGTCTTTAGCATGGTTACCGTCTCATATTACCGTTTTAGAAAACCATACTCCATGCAAAACTCCTGAACGTATTTAACACAGTATGTTATATTCATGGTCAACATTTTGTATATCTTTCCAGAAAAGACTTGTTTATTCTCTGTGAAAAAAGATGATGTGTTCAGAAGATGTGTTTACATTTTTCTGATCGTACAAGTGGAATTTGGCCAATTATTTGTCCCTGATAAGGAGGTAAATGTACACCTGAAGAGCTGAGGTGCTGATCGACTGGAGAGCGGTTCTAAAAAAAAAAAAAAAAAGTACTTGAACACTCAAACACTCGAATTTCAATGCATATCAATTTATTAGACCAAAGTTTTGGCGATTACACGCCTTTTTCAGGGTCATTACAAACACATTGTCCCTGACCCTAGGTAAAAATAATTTAGTATGTGACCTTCGACAAATCATTACATGTCTTTCACTACAAAGCATACAGTACTGACACACATATGAGCAGACAGACAGATAAGAAAACAAAGCACCAAACCATAATTTCCTGGTGAAGAGGTATGCAAGGTCCACTTCAAAGAACGTGTGACAGAAGGATTACATTTACCATGAAGTGAACTTTTGTTGCTTTGACATTTTACATATGTGACCTACGTATGACCTATGTGATCTTAAGCCTAATTCAGTGTTAAAGTTTAGGGGTGAAAGTGTGATCTGAAAAACTCTGATGATGCCTGGAACAGCAATAAACATAAACATTCAACAAACTGATCGTCATGGTTTGACTATCATCCAGATTCAGTATCTATAGTCTCTGCTGTTTTCAGATTCACAGCACTGTACTACTAAGCAGCTCTCTGATTATGTTTAGGCTGTCATGCTCCATAATGTCCCAAAGAGGGCGCTGCTGATTCATTGGGTGTGTAGACTTTGCTGAAAGTTTCTCTCTTCATGTCACTCCCAGTCACAGAATGGAGAGCGGCTTAATTTATTCCAATTCAGTTAACTCTGAGCAGATCAGAACTATGTGGGGTTTACTGTGCAACTGTACTGTGTGTGTTTGTGTGTGTGTGGGGGGGGGGGGGGGGGGGTGGGTGTGCGTGTGTGTGTTTGTTTTTGTGTGTGTGTGTGTGGGGGGGGGGGTGTTGTGTGAGAGGGTTGTGGTTAGAGCAAGTATTATAACCTTTTATTTGTATCTATCTAAATGTATAAGTATATTGATGAATAAGGAGTTGTATGCTAACATTCATAGTTGTAATCTGTTTAATGCTGTAACTGTGTGTTAGGTTACCTAGATAGCAGTAGTAAATAGTAAATGTTACTATGCTTTCTTCCAACACTGTGTAAATGTACGTATATACTGTATATCAAGTAGAAGTAGAGCAGGTCATAGTGTGTAGGTGCTTCCTGAAAGAAAACCTGGAGATATTCAGCACCTTGGACAGAGGCTTTTCCTTAGCCAAACCAAAATGGTTCCTGATACTATCCTCATTCTCTTTCTATACCGTCAGTGTGTTCCATGCAATAACAGTCAGGGCTACCTTACCAGTCAAACAGAATAGGACCATTATATCCACATCCTTACTATTCTTTCATTAAGTGCAGATTATACAGTATGTGCCATTTTGATTTAATACTTTGAAACGTTGTTCACTGAAGCCATCATATTGGGCAAAGACTGTCGATGAACTGTAAGTTCCCAGAATGTAGGGTTTAATATGGGCTGTATACATGGACTCACTTTGTAGGGTCCACATACATGTCAGACTGGAGCTGTTGTCTGTGTGGGGTAGACCTGATAGAAATGTCCATGATCCTCACTAAATAAAATGAGGGCACTGGGCTAAAATGGGCTAATCTGAAGCGGGTCTGTTCAGGATTCTGTGGGTCTGTTCAGGACTTGAACAGCATGAAATACAAAGTCATCTTGAAAAAGAAACACCACCAACAACAACAACAAAACACTGTCAAATCCTCAGGCAAGTGTAGGCTGAGGCATTTCAAAATTCTAAAGCACTCTAATGCTGCTTCGATAAAAGCCTTTGCTAAAAGGCTAAATATCATGGGGAGCGTATATTAACCTGTGGTGTCAAACTGGATGCGTTGACAGTCAGTGGGCACGGTTGTGAAGCTATACAGTCCCCCAGTGATGTTGGCCTTCTGATTCCCCAAGGCTTTGACATGAGGAGCACCTACCAGTAATCTGAATTATGATAAACAATAGTAATGATATTATATCCATATGCCAGAGATATGTCAGACATTCATGTCAGTATCCAGCTGCAATATTTGCTCCTCTGGGTATGAGTGTCCAGAGCTGAATATTTATTATATTTAATGATTTTTAAAATCATTTTTCATTTTTCATTTAAAACAAATGTAAGCATTAATCTAAAATATACAGCTCTACTCTTAAAATGCCTCATATTTGTAATAGAAGTATTTTTGCATATAATTTTCGACAATTTCAAACACAGGTCGATCTATGCATCCAGCTTTGCCACACACACAGAAAACTACATCAAAGTCACCAGAGGCGAGTTTACAGCCGGTAATAAACCCTCACCACATCCTGCTGCTGAACTCCTGCAGTGAGAGGCCAACACAAACTGAACAAAGAACAGAGAGATCAGGCTTAAGACAAGACAGGCATATTTAAAGATGCAACCATCTCTTTCTGTGACAGTTTCTCAGTAATACTTTTATTGGCCTATGGCCATGTATGTAATCACAAAGGTCTGAAGCTATGTGTGATGCTCCCCAACATTAACCACAGTCTCAAACCTGCACTGACACTATCCAGAACATTAAATGATCTTTCATAAGATGGTGCTAGTAATCAGGAGCTCAGCTGCCGGAATCATATACTCTCTCACGCTCACTCTCTCTTCCTCTCTCCTTTTCTTACAGACAGACAGACAGACAGAGACAGACTCACACACACACGCACACCCACACGCACATTGAGACATATAGGCAGTCTCTTCACTTTTGCTGTCCTCAAATAAGATCTCTCTCTTTTTCCCTCTCTCTCTCTCTCTGTCGCTCCCTCACAGAAAGATTTAAAACCATACCAGAACATGGCTATTTGCTTGTTGACTTGCTACACAATATTACAACATTGCTGAAATGTTTTTACTTTTTCTCTCAGGAAAACGTGCATGCTTTTCTGAATACATAGAGATGAAGTACCAATAATAATTATCAAAAAACATTTTACTTGGAATGTCTGAAGTAGCAATGGACATATACTTACCATTTTACAAATGGAATCTGAGGTCGTTTATATTTATATTGCTGTTAAACAACTTGCAGCGTAACGTATTGATAATACATTCATTTATACTCATGTTTACATGTATATAAGCTTGTTAGGTGAATGACTCATAAGTATAGTATAATGCACATGCCTCCTGCCTTGTGAAGGACAGCATAAAGGAGCATACAGTCATCCAGTCATTTGCTTGTCAAGACTAGGGCTTGCAGCCTAGTATGTTAAACCACAGGGACATTATTTTAATATGAATATGGTACTGAGTAAAGAAAATCACAAACTTCCTATAATGAAAAAAAGCTTTAGTAAACAAACTGATGCATGGTTATGCTTTGCTAAAGCTTTGTAAACACTATACTATGGTATTAATGTAATGTTGTTGATCTGTCCTAACCACAGAACTAAATCAGATTAACACACATTACACAACGTAGTGTATAATATATATAAAAAAAAAATAGTATTACTAAGGTCGACAAGCAGAAGTAGAAGGCCAGGACCATCTCTAAATGTGCTCAGTGAGACTAGAGCCTTAGTGATGGGTGATTGCAGGGTCCTGGAGTGTCTCTATAAAGAGAGGGGTTCAGAAATGTGTTTTGTTTTGTTTCTTTCTCATTGTTGATAGTGAGAAAGTTGGTGGCTGGAAACTTCTCGACCCTGTGTGGTTTTCAGGCGCAGACTTAAGAAGCCAGTCTTTCTGCAGTTTTTTCTTTTGTTGTTTTTCACAGTTGTATTGCCCTAGTTTCCTCAGCCGTGCTCTTTTAGTCTATTGCTGTGCATGCAGGTCTGATGACAGTGGGCTGATGCATCATGTTGAAAGCACAAACAGCAGTGTTGGAGAGGGGGGGGGCAGTGAGGTGAGGCTGATTCTGAGAAATAACGGCCCTGCATAATAACGGTTGGGGCTGAGAAGCCTCTGTGGTCAAGCCATGGCACTGAAGGTGTGAGAGTGATGCACAGCAACCAGTGTTCTGAGAAACAAACTTGATAGCAGAACGCAGGGCAGGAGGAGAGGGGCTGGCCTCAAAGAGAGAGAGAGAAAGAGAGAGAGTGAGAGAAAGAGAGAGAGAGAGAGAGAGAGAGCATTATCAACAAAGTGGGACATTGAGCTAAGTGGGCCACTAGTAACTGGCATGCAACACACAGCGTGATGACACACACACACAGACAGACACACACACACACACACGCACACACACACGCACACACACACACACACACACACACAGACAGACATTAATGGTGTTTACACGTATCAGTTTTTTAAGTCATATAACACACAATACGCATTCATCTTAGACCCTAATATGAAATCAGGTGGCTTCTGGGGCTCAAACCCTGAATGTTTTCTGAAAAGCCCTGAATCTTTTTAGGTGTCGGACTAGAGTGGAGCCAATTCCATTACTGTGTAATTATCTCCATCCATCAATCCCCTACTAACCTACTCCGGGCCTGAAGTGCTTTATGTACAGGTTGGTGTGCTTAGATCAGTATTGTGTCACTTTAATATTACAGTGGTACATAACAACTGAAATAATCATTGTGGTTGAGTGCAAAGAAAAAACAACATAGGCTACTACAAACATGCCTTAATTTGACCATTTTGAACAACAGTGCATTAAAACACAGACACACACGAGACTGTGTATAATGTCTGTCAAAAAAATTATATGAAATTGCAAAATGGGTACAAAGCAGAAAATGTACTTCCAGTAACATTTTGTATTTATTGTTAAAAATAACACAATTCAACGATTATTATAATATTATTCATTTTATTGTATGCGTTAAGAAATAATGTATTTACATCCAAGCAAGCTGAAATGACTATGATAAAAAAGATGGCTATTAAAAGAGGGCTTAAAGTGAGAGAGCACATCTGCTCTCTCAGGTGGAACATCTCAGAGTGGAAAACATCAAGAAGAATACAGCGTACACACACACACACACACACACACACACACACACTCACACATAGAAACTAAACCACAACTGACTAGAGGTGCTGTACATTTTGTACAAAGTAAGTTGCAGAGCTGTAATCTAAGTATAGTTACAAAGAAATCACAAATGGATAAACTTACAAAATCCATTGTAGTTTCTCTATACTCCA
Source organism: Clupea harengus (assembly GCF_900700415.2). Lineage (NCBI taxonomy): Eukaryota > Metazoa > Chordata > Actinopteri > Clupeiformes > Clupeidae > Clupea > Clupea harengus. The sequence continues at coordinate 6,378,300 of NC_045157.1, forward strand.
CGACCTATTACCTGTGGTAATTACCCAATATACCATAATTTACCATATATTTACCAGGTAAATACTTAGTCGTTAGGGGAACGTAAAAGGAAGAGTTACCAAACTCACAGTTGGTGAAGTGAAGCACCCCAGCCAGCATCAACCTGAAGCAGGGAGGCACAGCGGGAGGACATTCACCCTCAGACACCGTCTCCTCCCTCCTACCTGAACAGCTGTGACTCGGCTGATTGGGTTGAGCCCATGAACTTTACA
>NC_045157.1:6381051-6383551 GCF_900700415.2 Clupea harengus
TAGATAACAGATGTGAAGACATTTCCATCTGGAATCATCAAGATCTAAGGGAAACAAACATGCCATTCATAATTATGTATCTAACAGTTGGAATTTTCTTTGACATGAAAACAATGAATATGAAACTTACTGGCATCTGCTCAGTAATATGATGAAGGCCATCTATATTGTTGTGGCATCTATGGTTGGCTTCAGCTATATGTAGGGAAAAATCATGAAGCGTAATCTGAGAAAACTGGAGATTTATTTCACTTTGAAAAACAATGAATGTAACTGCAAGTGCATATTAAGGTAATTTGATCAACATTTCAAAGTTAGTTATGTTCTACTTGGAGTCATGACTATGCTCTCTGAAACATGCTCATGTAATGCATTCTAATAGCTATTATCACAGATAACATACCTTTGTCATGTTTGTGTCTCCTGTCTTGGTAAATTAAGTAACATATGAGCACAAAACACAGTCCCGACACAGCAGCCAACCCATAAACAACAGGATCCACAGCTTTTTCTGAAAAACAGCAGAAAACAACACGCTGTATGTAAAGACACTTCTCTGTGGCACATCATAAAATAACATGCGTCAAGTCATCTGTTAATGCTGCTACATGCTGCAACAATGTTCCGCATCTGCAATAATCCTATTTGATGAAAACAAATACCTGTGTTCAAAACTTTCTTCTTTTCAGTGTTCATTTGTCCACAGTTGGCCACTGCGCAGAAGAATGCTCTATCCTCATTAAAGCTGTGGTTAAACTGTCTGTGTCCTATATTTTAAAGAAAATAGGAAAAATGAAAGAGGGTGAAATGACTCATTACTCCTGAATTTTTGGGGTGTTCTTTTGAAACACACGTGTATTACCTTTGAGAGCCAAAAACGTTCCATTTCCAAATGTAACCACTTGATACGCTGTCCCAATGCAATAATATGCTGCTTCATCAGATGATGTGATCTTTGCGATGGTCAGATTAAATGTTCCTTTAGACCTCTGTATGTTCATTCGTCCATTTTGAGAGTCTTCAGAAAACAAAGGATTCCAGGATGAAATTCCTCTATAAGACCTAGCCACCCAAAAAGGCTTTCGTCCCAGCGATAGTTTGTACCAGGACAGTGCTTCATTTTCGAAAGCCGCATGGAAAAAGCAATCTAAAGTCACTGTATCTCCAGGTTCAGCTTCTGTTACTTGATTTAATTGAATAATATCTTGTGCTTTGTCTAGAAAAGTATGAGGGTAAAGCATATGAGTCAATTTCATGATGTAGAAGTCAAAGCATTGCATCAGACATTACACCCGGAAACACCAATCACTTTACCAATCAGAAAGAATCTTTAAATAAAAATAATTAAAATATTTTAAAATATATTAAATTAACTTACACATGTTCAAAAGAAGGATTAGAAGTATCCAAAGCATTATTCAAACTGTATGAGTTTCCTCGCTGATTACTCTGTGCACTAAGTCCACTAATACCCAACTAAAGACAACACACACAGATGAATGACTTTGTTTCAAGTACCTTCAATGCGGAGTGAAAGACTTAAAGAGTTGTACGTCAAAAAAATATCACTTCCTGTTGAATTTTCCATCCAATGATTTGAGGAACAAACATATGATGTCATTGGAGACTAGGTTCAGCCTCCAAGACATACACATATTAGCATGAACCATTTCTTGTGAAATTTGTAAGTCAATCAGATAATATACTGATCTAATGACAGATTCACAGAACACAGCATTGCAGCACCTGAGCTGACTGCTTTAATTCTATGTACTGCTGCTGCTGTAATTATATGCAAGCAATGTGATGACATGAACAATGCCTTAGCACAGTATTGGAGGTAGCTATGATACCTTGTTAGTGACAGGCAACAACAATAGGGATATAAAACAATTCAGCCCCTATATCCTACAATGTAACCTAAGATTCTGATACAAAACATTCATGGGCTTTTTACTCACATTTCTGCTTGTCACGCCGCAGTATTGAGTATGCTCTGTTTTCCAGGACCAATAGGTAGAGTGAGTATCTAAACAGAATATTTAGCTGAATAGGGAGCCATGTTTTCTGAATGACACAGATCCAACTGGTAGAAATGATGAAGGGCACAGAGGCCCCAGTGATGCAGACAGAGGGTTGTCAGTTGGTGGTGCAGTGATCTAGCCTGGATGCCAGACGAATTTAGCCACGCCCACAAATTATTTGGTCGGGAAGTTCGGTCTGGTGTCGCTCCGTTGGGGAGAAATGATCTCCTCACAAAAATCTGTGAGGAGATATAGACCAATCAAATTGTCAGGGCGGGCTTTATACGATGATGGACAGATGATCAACCCTAACGTAATCAACCACGTCACCAAAGAGCTTTTGGGGTGAATTCGTTTTCAACAAACATGGCTGCCGTTGGAGAGCTGAAATGTGGAAATTCGAGTCTGTTTTAGAAGACATTGACAGCACATTAATTTTGAAAGAGGAACAGAGAAACGCGATCAAGGCATTTGTC
>NC_045157.1:6388551-6418551 GCF_900700415.2 Clupea harengus
GCACGCACGCACGCACGCACGCACGCACGCACGCACGCACGCACGCACGCACGCATGCACACAAGAGACTGTGAATAATGTCTGTAACAGTAACATTTTCCAGGAACATATTGTAATAATTGCTCAAAACACAATTAAATGATTATCATAGTATTATTCACTTCATAGCATGCGTTTAAAAATGATTTATTTACAACCAAGCAAGCTGAAATGACTATGATAAATATTAAGAAAGGACTAAAACTGAGAAAACACATGTCTGCTCTCTTCGCAGGTGAGCAACAGAAACATCTCAGACATAAAAAAGAACACAGCGTTCTCCCTCTGAATCAAACCAATGACCTTAATCATGTAAGCAAGTTCCTCAACCTTCTTCAACCCTCAGTTATTAAGTAATTTTAATACCTGTAATGACTTACTAATAACAGTTGACAATACGTTTATGCAAAACAGATAGATGGATACAAGTTTTAAAGTAAACAAAAACAAAGTTTAAGCATAGTTGACTTGACGCCCATGACACAGACAATATGTCTGAGTAAAAATGTGGTTTTACAGGAAATGTGTGCACACACTGCATGCAGTTCCCACCCCCTCTCTCCTCCCCCTCGTGCTTATTGGCTAATGCTTTACATCTGTGTACCTTCAAGGACGTGGTGATGGATCAAAATCTAAATGACACTCCACCCCTTCCCTGTGTGTCAATCCCATTTCCACTGTATGGTAAACTCACTTTTAGATACAGATTAATAATGAAATGGGTGAGATGCAGGTCTCATATTCACATTGTAAATACAGATCCAATGCCCATACCAAGCTCTATTAAAAAAAAGCAATGTGTATGTGTTTCTTTTATCAGTGATAACTGTGATGGCTCAAGGTAGGACATGGAGAACAGTGGACACAATGCAGGATCATAGAGCAGAATGGTGTGGGAGGCGCTCCTGGCCCATGATGGGCATGCACACACTTTTTAATAGTTTACTACGTTCTGCCTGCGCGCTGCTTGCAGGAATTGTGAGATATGTTTTGTAAAGGCAGTCAGATTCCGAATGCTCCATCCATGTCATTGGCTACAAGAAAGGCTAAAACCTGGCTAATGGAGAGCTCATCTATCTTCAGACTTCTGTAAATTTTTCTACAGGAGAACATTTCAAAACTGAAGCTTTCATCGTTTATTTACAGGTTGAGGAAGAGAGTGGTGTTTTTCTCCCTCTGCAGGCATCTATGATTGTGCTGTGATTACAATCTTTCACTAAAAAACACTGTAAACTGTAGTTAACACATTTGTGGTGCACATCTTTCAAAGTTACTGCTACGGCTTGGCTGTGGGTTTGGGACTCAAGCTGTACTATAACGTAATTATTACTGTAATTATTATTTATTATTAGCACTCATTCAAAAGACTTTAATGCCACCTATATACACTGATGGCACCAGACCACTTAACATGTAAGGGTTTAGAATTTAATTATTTGGATAGTTGGATCAACCAGGAACTCAACAATAGCGTGGTCACATAGTTTAATCTGGCTTCTTGGATATTAATGTCATTGACTTGAGAAAGGAGTCTTCTGACAGGGTATAAGGGCAACTTGTCTGAAGAAAGAGATCCTTGCTAAACCGATTAACCAGGACAACATCATTACTGTAAAGAAATCTGACATCTGACTAGAAAGATTCCTGAAAGTTAGACCTGCTTTGTGAACTCCTTTGTTTACCATACTTCAGTTTAGTTATCTACAGCTAAGCTAAAGTGTGTGTGTCTTAAGTATGGGTTTGAAGATATCTGTCTTTAAGGGTTGAGTTTCATGTCTTGACAACACATACTACATTGACCTACTGTACGTCTCAACTTAAACCAAAGCAAGCAACAAAAACAACACAACAACACATGAGCCTTTGAAGGTAGGTGACAAGATACAAACCCAAGTGCATTCTGTCTTCAAAAAAGGTGTGTGACACTTGGTGCCCCATATGACAGTAGACAATAAGGTACAAAGCCAAGTGAACATAGCTGCCTTTCAAGGGTCACAAAAGACAGGAAGGAAGTGGTCAAACTGCCACCACACTGAAGACATCATTTTGCCTCAAAGAGCTATGCTGCCAAGCACTAAAAAGGATCAACAGTTACTTAAATACAAATCCAACTGAATAACATGAAATATGTAATATTAAACACAACAAATACATTTAAAACCTATAATAATGATCTAACAGCTAGTTGCTGAAACTATAGATGTTTCTTTGATGTCATTGTCAACACACATTACAGGAGTTCAGTAAGGCTGTGGTTCTCAGTCTGGAAATTGTGTGTTACAATGACCCTGGGTTGTTTTCCTTTAGTTGAGTATCGGTTAACCTGCTGTCACTTGCATAGCATTTTTTGCAATTGTTCTTTTGTGTTTGTCTATAACAGAAAAATGAATTCCATTGCTAGTTGGCTGAAATAGGGAAGCACTTTAACTAGACTAGAGTAACCGATTGTGAATGCACCTTCACAGAAACTAAACTCCAAAGGTATTTCTACTTTCATATTTTATGCATGGACATAGTTTGTGTTTTGGCTTGTGACCAGTTTACAGGGAAATACTGACTGTGGTGAAGCATGCCAGTGTCATTCAGTGCAATGTATTTTTTGTTGTGACAGACTGATGATTGATGATGACTGAAGAGTACATTATGTATAAGGACACACAAATCTCACACAACTTGCCATTTGTACCGTAGGCCAAATATTTAGCTCAGTTGTAAATGATTTTCATGAAAAAACATGCAGAACATGCAAAACTGTATTCACTGAAATTTAAGTTTATTTTATTAAGCGATAATTACAGTAGTAATTTTGACAACATGACATCTGACTGGTATCCACAAGTTATCCACAATTAATTCTGGTTATTACACGCTTCAGATGGAAAGAGACACTGCCTACAATTCAATTCATTTTCAATGACAAGCGGGCAGCGATGGCTAGGTGGGCGGTTTGGCTGGCGCCATCTTTTCGTTCAAATGTAGGCTAAGAAAATACACGAATCACGTGCTTTCCTTCGCCATATATTGTAATTTGTTAATTGTGAATGATACAATTTAGAGGATTAAATTACAGACATGTTGGCTACCCAAAAGTGGTTTTGTTACTGAGCCGTTCCTATGGTTACCTCACCGTGGTGGTATCTTGCTTAAGCGACTCTGACAGCATGTTGTCTTTCAGATGAGAGGCGGATTGAGAGGGTGCGGCACAAAGAGGGGAGTCCGTATTTCATCTGAAAGCCCCTCACATTTCTTAACCTCTGACATCAGAGTATATGCTCTCACGTGGCAGGTCTCTCTTCTTCTTTCCTCTTTTCCAGTTTCTTATCAGAGAAGTGCAAGGCAGCATAGTTGACCAGTTCTTCAACATCCTGGGTAAACAACAATTAGGCCTACATGTTAGCTCTTTCCAAAAATATCTCAGTTCAAGGCTTTAGATCTTGACTTAAATAAGACAAATTTAACATACTCTGTAATGTAAATGAACATTTTAAGGATGCCATTATGTTTTGTACCTGCCCACTTGATGGATCTCTGTTGGACCTGTCTGTGTGAACTTGCTGAAACTTCACTTCTTAAAAAGATTCAATACATGAAGAAATAGATAAACAAGGATGGCTGGATTCTCTTGAAATGACAGGATAATTTGATATTCAATTAAATTTCATTTATCTAGCGCCAAAACAATGAAATTGTCTCAAAAGCACTTTACAAAGCCCAGAGTCTGGACCCCCAGGAGAAAGCACATATGATATAAAAATAAGATATTTTTGATCTCACAGATGATATACCTTTGTCATGTTTGTGTTTCCTGTCTTGGTAAATTAAAATGACCAAGAAACATATGACCAAAATACACAGTCCCGACACAGCAGCCAAACCATAAACAACAGGATCCACAGCTTTTTCTGAAAAACAGCAGAAAACAACACGCTCTATGTAAAGACACTTCACCTTTCCACATCATAAAATAATGTTCCTCATCTACATTAATCATATTTGATGAAAACAAATACCTGTGTTCAAAACTGTTTTCTTTTCAGTGTTCATTTTTCCACAGTTGGCCACTGCACAGAAGAAAGCTCTATCCTCATTAAAGCTGAGGTTAAACTGTCCGTGTCCTGTATTTTAAAGAAGGTTCATAATATATAAGTGAGTGAAATGTCTCATAACTCCTGAATTGTTGGCGTGTTCTGTTGAAACACACGTGTATTACCTTTGAGAGCCACAAACGTTCCATTTCCAAATGTAAGTTCAGAAATCAGTATCGCTGTGCAGTAATATGTTGCTTCATCAGATGATTTGATGTTTGTGATGGTCAGATTAAATGTTCCTTTAGACTGCTTTATGTTAATCCGTCCATTTTTAAAGTCTTCAGAAAATAAAGGATTCCAGAATGGAGTTGCTTTAAACGACCTAATGATCAAAAAAGGCTTTTGTCCCAGTGTTTGTTTGTACCAGGACAGTGCTTCGTTTTCAAAATCCACAGGGAAAAAGCAATCTAAAGTCACTGAATCTCCAGGTGCAGCTTCTGTTCTTCGATTTAATTGAATAATATCATGTGCTTTGTCTAGAAAAGTATGAGGGTAAAGCATATGAGTCAATTTCATGATGTAGTAGTCAAAGCATTGCATCAGACATTACACCCAGAAACACCAATAACTTTACCAATCAGAACAACATCTTTAAATACAAATATTAATATTTAAATTAACTTACACATGTGCATTAGAAGGATTATAAGTATCCAAAGCATTATTCAAACAGTATGAGTTTCTTGCAAGTTTACTCTAAGTGCATTAAGTCCACTAATATCCAACTACAGACAACACACACAGTTGAATGGCTTTGTTTCAAGTACATTCAATGTGGAGTGAAAGACTTAAATAGTTGTGCGTCAAAAAAATATCACTTCCTGTTGAATTTTCCATCCAGTGACTCGAGGAACAAACATATGATGTCATTGGGGAGGGGGTTCAGCCTCTAAGTCATACGCATATTAGCATGAACCATTTCTGGTGAAATCTGCAAGTCAAATGAGCAACCAAATAATATTCTGATCTAATGACAGATTCACGAACACAGGATTGCAGCACCTGAGCAGTCATCCCAGAATAACTGTTTTAATTCTATGTACTGCTGCTGTATCTCTACGCAAGCAATGTGATTAAATGAACAATGCCTTAGCCCAGTAATTGAGGTAGCTATAATACCTTGTTAGCAACAGGTAAAAACAATACCGACATAAAACATTTCAGCCCTTATATCCTACATTGTAACCTAAGGTTCTGATAAAAATGTTAATTGTGGCTATGCCACAGTAGTAAGTTCCAGCATCAGTGACGTTGATGTCCTTCTCAGAAAGACTGTAGACGCAACGACCCTCACACTGACCACCCCTGCTGTTGTTGGTGTAAATGACTCTTGGATGGGAATCTCCTGAAGCTGGTCTGAACCAGAACATTCTGATATCTTCTGTTTTGGTCTCACTGAAGTATGAGACATGGGTTTACCTTACACAAAAAATATGTTCAATTTCCAAAATGTACATTTTACATTTTATGATGACACAGAAGTAGGAGCCTTCATCAGATGACAGAATGTTTACTGTTGATAGATGAAATGATACAAAACTGTTGCCTAAGTTCAAAAGGGGATTATTGAATGTATTGCAGAGCATGGGAATATCAGAAGATCAGAAGATCATCTTCATTACATGTCACTATAAAGCATACACACATATGAGCAGAGAGACAGAGAAGAAATCAAAGCACCAAGCCATCATTTCCTGGTGAAGAGGTAAGCAAGGCCAACTTCAAAGAACGTTTGACGGAAGGATTACATTTACCATGAAGTGAAACTTTTGTTGTCTTGACATTTTACATATGTGACTTATGTATGACCTATGTGAGCTTAAGCCTAATTCAGTGTTGAAGTTTAGGGGTAAAAGTGTGATCTGAAAAACTCTGATGGCGCCTTGTTGCTGCTGTTTTCAGATTCACAGCACTGTACTACTAAGCAGCTCTCTGATTGTGTTTAGGCTGTCATGCTCCGAAATGTTCCAAAGGGGGCGCTGCTGATTCATTTGGTGTGTAAAAGTTGCTCAAAGTTTCTTCTCTCTTCATGTCACTACCAGTCACAGAATGGAGAGCGGCTTCATTTAATCCAATTCAGTCAATTCTGAGCAGATCAGCACTATGTGGGGTTTACTGTGCACCTCTGCTGGGTGTGTGTTTGTGTGTGTGTGTGTGTGTGTGTGTGTGTGTGTGTGTGTGTTTGTATGTGTGTGTTACTGTGTGTGGGTTTGTGTGTGTGTATGTGTGAATTCTTGTGTGTAGGTTTGTGTGAGGGGGTTGGGGTTAAAGCAAGTATTATAACCTTTTATTTTTGTCTGAAGTATATTGGTTAATAAGTACTTGTATGGTAACATTCATAGTTGTAATCTGTTTTATGCTGTAACCGTGTGTTAGGGTATCTAGATAGCAGTAGTAATTAGTAAATGTTTACTATGCTTTCTTCCAACACTGTGTAAATGCACGCATATAGATCAAATAGAGGTAGAGCAGTTCATAGTATGTAGGTGCTTCCCAAGAGAAACCTGAAGGGTTTTCAGCACCATGGACAGAGGCTTTCCTTTGGCAAACTAAAGTGGTTCCTGATACTATCCTCATTCTCTTCATACACTGTCAGTGTGTTCCCTGGGTAATCATACCCACAAAAGTAAATTCAAAGACCATCAATGACAATGAATGAAATAATTCCTATTTGTTGTATTTGGCTTTATTGACTGAACAGGTTTGGCTGGTCAGCTACAGTGCACACAAATAGGATGCTGGTTCTATCATGTGAGTCAATTTCATTACAATGTGCCAAAAAAAATGTTCATCCGACATATCCTCTTCAGTCCATAATGTGAAATGTGCTATGTCATACTGTTGGCCTTATGCATAGTCTTTATAGCAGGGTTTTGTAATTTACAGCTTGCCACATATTGTGAAAGACCTTGTGCTTAAATACAGGGTCATGCTGCCCTCTTCTGGCAATGACAAAATGTTCTGAGACAACAGTCAAAGGCACAGGGGGCAGCATTGAGTCTGAAATTGAAAAGTCAAACAGTGACATGGAATGGGAGAGAGTTGGGGGATGGGATGTGTGTGGGGAGGAGGTTGAGTGGTGGGGGCTGAAGTAACAAACATCTACTGCCCCAACCAGGTGGCCTTCTTCAGCTCAGAACTTCCGGTCCCAGGAAGACTCATCCAGTTTGGATACCTGCAGGTCCTGCTCCAGGATTATACAGTGGCTGGGTGTGAAGTAGAGTGTTGAGCGGCAGAGGCAGTAACCAGCAGAAAGCGTTCAAGTAAGCCAACAAGGTGCAGATTTATTGATGCTGCCGGCAGGTGAACAGACAAGACGCACTCTACATTTAACACAACTAACTTTCCCCACAAACAAATACAAATAATAGTTCTACTGACTTGCAATAAATCGCTTAATTAATTAGTACAGTCATCCTCTCACCTCAGAGGACAAAGCTCGACTCCCTGCCATTACCTGGATGCAGGTTATATTCACCCTAACTCCTCCTCCCAGGAGTTAACCATTATACTTTAATCAATTACCTAAACAGACATATTTATAACTCTTAAACATGTATCATTCATACAATAATTCATAGTTGTCATCCTCACATGCACAACTACACTAATTAGGCTTCTGACAGCCAGATATAATGTAATTCTTCCATACGGAAGAAAACACCCGTCTCAGGTGGAACCGTCCATTCTTTGACGCTTCTGCGTGAATAAGGAAGACGTTTCAGATGCGCTCTGCTTCGGTTGGGGGCATGTTATGCTGCAGGTGAGCTCCGCGATTTCCATGATCTTCCATTTTGTATTTCATGAGTGATCCTGCTCACAGGACGGCGCCATGCTGTTCCAGCCGCGATTGGGTATCACTCAACTCACAGTCCACCAAGCACTCACGCTATAATGTTCGCTGCACACTTATTTACAAAACAATTCTCCGACTTTCAGTGTGCTATTTATAGTGACGGCGCATATTTTGCTCCGTCACATTACCCCCTCCTCAAGGATTTTCGTCCTCGAAAACCCGAGAAAGGTAATCCGCCGTTGTGTTCTCAGGTCCAGCCCTGTACCGGACTTCGAAGTTGAAGGGCTGCAGTGCTAGGTACCACCGGGTGACCCTGGAGTTGGTATCCTTCATCCGGTGTAGCCATTTCAAAGCACGGTGGTCCGTCTCCAGGATGAAGTCCTTCCCCATCAAGTAGTACTTCAGCGAGTCCACGGCCCACTTTAACGCCAAGCACTCCTTCTCCACGGTGGAATACCGGAGTTCCCTCGGGAAGAGCTTCCGGCTGAGGTACACCACCGGCTTTTGTTCTCCTACCTCCCCCTGCAGCAGCACAGCACCAAGGCCCACTCCAGACGCGTCCGTCTGCACGGTGAACGGCTGGCTGAAGTCAGGGTTCTGTAAAATAGGGTCACTGCACAAACAACTTCTCAAATCATTAAAAGCTTTGTCACAGTCTTCAGACCACACCACCTGATTTGGACTGGACTTACGGGTCAATTCAATCAAAGGGGCTGCCCTATTGGAAAAGTTCTCAACAAACCTTCTATACCAGCCCACAACACCCAGAAAAGAGCGCACTTGCTTCTTCGTGGTAGGTCTGGGGGTTTCCAGAATGGCACTGACCTTGCTGAGCTGAGGCTTCACGGTTCCTCCACCGATGACATACCCCAGGTATTTCACCTCTGCTTGAGCCAGGGCACACTTTTTGGGGTTCACCGTCAGTCCTGCGGCCTGGATCCTCCTCAGCACCTCCTGGACATGGGTCAGATGGTCCTCCCAGGTGTGACTGAAGACCACCACATCGTCAAGGTACGCTGACGCGTACTCCCGAGCCCCCTCCAGCACCTTATCCATAAGGCGCTGAAATGTGGCTGGCGCCCCCTGCAGGCCAAAAGGCATCATGGTGTACTGATAGAAACCAAAGGGAGTTCTGAACGCCGTCAGTTCTTTGGTGTCCGCAGCCAGGGGTACCTGCCAATATCCTTTGCTGAGGTCCAGGGTAGTCAGGTACTTTGCACAACCCAACCGATCAATCAGCTCATCGACCCTAGGCATAGGATACGGGTCAAAAGCAGATATCGAATTCAACTTTCTAAAATCCATGCAAAATCTCATGGTTCCATCCTTCTTAGGAACTAGCACAATTGGGCATGACCATTCACTGTGGGAGGGCTCAATGATGCCCATCTCCAACATGGTCTCCACCTCTTGCCTGATTTTCGGGAGGAGCTGAGCAGGGATGCGGTATCCTGGCAACCTCACCGGTCCTGGTGCCTTGAGCCTGATGTGGTGCTCCACCAGCGGCGTCCGCCCTGGAGTCTCCGTGAAAAGCCCCTCTGGGATACACGCCTCCAGCTCCTGTTGGCACCCTGGGGAGAGATGGGACAGATCTGACCTCACCTCATGTCCTTGCTCCACCGGGAAAAACTGCTCGTCCTGCTCCTCTTCCTCGTCCACTCTCCTGGCCAAGAGATGATGCGCCACTGCTGCCTCCCTAGGACGCCACTCCTTCAGCATGTTGACATGGAAGATTTGCTTCCCCTTCCTTCTTCCTGGCATAAGAATTTCATACGTTACCGTGCCTACCTTCCGCTCCACTGTGAAGGGTCCTTGCCACTTCGCCAGGAGACTGCTCTCAGCGGTTGGTAGCAACAGCAACACTTGTTGTCCAGGCTTGAATGTGCGTTCCCTCGCCGTCTGGTCATACCAGCGCTTCTGCACTGCCTGGGCCGTCCTCATATTCTCTTGAACCTGTTCTGCAAGAGACTCCATTTTATTGCGCATTTTCAGTACATATGAAAGGATGTTCATACCTTGCTGGGGTTGCTGGCCTTCCCACGCCTCCTTGAGGATGTCCAGTGGACCTCTCACCTGCCTCCCATACAAGAGCTCAAATGGGGAGAAGCCTGTTGAAGCCTGTGGGACTTCTCGATAGGCAAAAAGGAGGTATGGCAGCCATTCGTCCCAGTCAGCACCTGAATCTGCCACAAACTTGCGCAACATATTCTTTAAGGTTTGATTAAATCTTTCCACCAGCCCATCAGTTTGAGGATGATAGGGGGTGGTTTTGATTGCTTTGATGCCCAGGTACTGATAAACCTGCTTGAGCAACTTGGATGTAAAGTTGGTGCCCTGGTCTGTCAGTACCTCCTGTGGAATCCCCACCCTGGTGACCAGTTGCAGCAATGCATTGGCTACCTGTCTGGCTTTGATGTGTCGGAGGGGGAATGCCTCTGGGTACTTTGTGGCATAATCCATAATAACCAGGATGTAGCGGTTGCCTCTCCGGCTGCGCTCCAGGGGACCCACGATATCCATAGCAATCCTACTAAAAGGAACTTCAATAATAGGCATAGGTATTAGTGGCACTCTGTTACCTTTGCGGCCTGGCGCTACCAGTTGGCACTGTGGACAGGTCTTGCAAAACTCAATGAGGTCTGTGTACATATTGGGCCAATAAAATCTTCTGGCAACCCTCTCCCACGTCTTGTTTTGCCCCAGGTGACCTGACCACGGCACAGAGTGTCCCAGCCCTAACACGGTGGCCCGGAGTGATTTAGGTACAACCAGCTGCTCTCCTCCATCTGCATGGCGATACAAGATCCCTTGCTTCAGTCTGAACTTGGCTGATTCTCCATTTCCCTCCGAGTCTGCACATAAGTCTTTAAAGCAGTTCTTAAGTGTCTCATCTGAATTCTGCAGCTCTCTGACGTTAGGTGGCAAGGTAAAGGAGTTATGCTCACCTGGGTCAGGCGCTGGGAGCGTCTCGTGGACCTTCGTCCCTCTGAACCGGTCCTGTCTCCGCTGACTCCTGGTCTTCGGCACCTTAGATGGAGGTTCAAAAAATGGCAATGCATCCCATAACCCATCTTTCTCCATCTCCTTGGCTTTGGACCTCGTCACAGCCACATTACAGGACTTCACCGGCTCCACCAGCTCCAACAGCCCTGGGAGGTCTCTTCCCAACACCACTGGATATGGTAAGTGCTCGACCACCCCCACCGACACCAGATACTCCTGCTCTCCAATTTGCATGTAAATGTCAGCAGTAGGATAAGACATAACATCTCCATGTACACAGCGTATCTTCACAGTGTGCTCTTTATGGATTGCATCTTCTGGGACCCACTTAGCCCCCACTAGGGTTTGGCTGCTACCCGTGTCAACCAGAGCTTTAAGCTGCTCTCCTTTAATGGTCACTTCCACCACGGACTCCCACTGTTCCTCAAGACAATCAGTGATGCCATCGTTTGGCCTGCAACATACCTGGCCATCCTTAGGCTTTCGAAGAGGGCAATTGGGCTTGATGTGGCCTGCCTGACCACAGTGATAACAAACCCACTCTTCACGGTTGGTCTGTATGGGCCGCTCCCACTTCTGCTCACGCCACTTCTGCTCACGCCCCGTCTGTCCAGCCTCTGTCCTGCCTGATGTTGGTGCATTGTATGGACGGCTTGGGCCTGGCGTTGGTGCATTGTATGGCCAGCTTGGCCCCAACTTGTATGGTCTTGAGCCTCTCTGCGCTAACATGAAGGCATCTGCCAGACTGACCGCTTCTTTGGCAGTTCTGGGGTTGTGCTTCCTAATCCACAGACACACTTCACTGTTCACCATTTGCAGAAATTGCTCAAGGATAAGCAACTCACCAATCTCTTCTTTGGAATGAGCTCTTGGGCACACCCATTTCTCATAAAGCTCCTTGAGCCTAACATACAGTTCCTTGGGTGTTTCATCTGGCCGCACATCCCATGAGCGAAAGCGCTGCCTGTATGTCTCTGGGTTAATCTCAAATTTGTCTAAGATTGCTATCTTGACTTTATCATAGTCCATTGTCTCTTCAAAGTCCATGGCTATATAAGCTGCCTTAGCCTTACCCGTAAGCAACGGGACTAAGTGCATTGCCCACTCTGCTCTAGGGCAACCACTTGCACTGGCTATTCGCTCAAAGCCAATCAAAAAATGTTCAATGTCTTCCCCTTGCACATATTTTTGCATTCTTGGACCCCTCCAGCCAGAAACAAAAAGAAGTTGGGGGTAACCCTCTTCCACAGGGCTCCCCATGTCACGCTGAAAAGAACCAGACGTATGCATACCTGCTCCCCAATGCGTCACTGGAACAGTTATTCCACCTCCCACGCTCCTTCCTGGTGTACTGGCAGTTGCTGGCATCCCTTGAGACCCTCCTAGGCCCAATGGTGCGGTGTTGGTCGCTGCTGCTGCGGTCCCCCTTACCGGAGCTAATCCATGGGTGGCTGTTGCCTGTCCTGGCGCCGGAGCTGTGTGTGCTGCTGTCGCACCCCCTGCTGCAAGTTGTGCCCTCTGCACGGTTGTCTGGTCCTGGGGAATCCTCAGGCCCGTCACCTGGTCCTGGCCTGCTTGTCTTGTCGAGGGACTGGTTACCGTAGAGACTGGAGCCGATGCCGACAAACCTCTTCCTGCCGTGGCTCTCTCCTGTCGGTCCCGAGTCACCTCCCCTTGAAAAAGCACAAACTGATGATGCAGGCTTTTCCATCTTTGTTCCTGCCGAGCAAGTTCATGCTCATGTCGCTGCTCTTGCAATTTCTGACTTGTCATGAAATTTCTAAACATAACCCTTAAGTCTGTTAATGCTTCATCTTCACCATCAGATGGCGGCATATCCACCGGAGGCGCTCTCTCTTCGGCCCTCGTCTGGCGTCTGCCCCTCCTGGAAGCCATCTTGTACGCAATCCACGGTTGTACTGCCCCCTAGCCACTGGGAGTTTTTTCGCTGCCACCAAATGTGAAGTAGAGTGTTGAGCGGCAGAGGCAGTAACCAGCAGAAAGCGTTCAAGTAAGCCAACAAGGTGCAGATTTATTGATGCTGCCGGCAGGTGAACAGACAAGACGCACTCTACATTTAACACAACTAACTTTCCCCACAAACAAATACAAATAATAGTTCTACTGACTTGCAATAAATCGCTTAATTAATTAGTACAGTCATCCTCTCACCTCAGAGGACAAAGCTCGACTCCCTGCCATTACCTGGATGCAGGTTATATTCACCCTAACTCCTCCTCCCAGGAGTTAACCATTATACTTTAATCAATTACCTAAACAGACATATTTATAACTCTTAAACATGTATCATTCATACAATAATTCATAGTTGTCATCCTCACATGCACAACTACACTAATTAGGCTTCTGACAGCCAGATATAATGTAATTCTTCCATACGGAAGAAAACACCCGTCTCAGGTGGAACCGTCCATTCTTTGACGCTTCTGCGTGAATAAGGAAGACGTTTCAGATGCGCTCTGCTTCGGTTGGGGGCATGTTATGCTGCAGGTGAGCTCCGCGATTTCCATGATCTTCCATTTTGTATTTCATGAGTGATCCTGCTCACAGGACGGCGCCATGCTGTTCCAGCCGCGATTGGGTATCACTCAACTCACAGTCCACCAAGCACTCACGCTATAATGTTCGCTGCACACTTATTTACAAAACAATTCTCCGTCTTTCAGTGTGCTATTTATAGTGACGGCGCATATTTTGCTCCGTCACACTGGGCATTAACTGAGACTCCTCTAACTCCCATCTCTGGTAGCGGTGGTCACACACCTGAATGGGAGGGAAACAGAAAACTACAGCAAAGTCACCAGAGCGAGTTTACAGCCAGTAATGACCCTCACCACATCCTGATGCTGAACTGCTGCAGTGAGAGGCCAACACAAACAGAACAGACAACAGAGAGATCAGGCGTAAGGCCACTCACACTTTCCTGTCACCCAGGTGCTTTTGGTGGTGCATGGCCAGAGAAAAACCAAACAGGCTCCCCTGGTCCCCGTCCTTCCTCAGGGCTCCGGCCGTGTCCGGCTCTTTCTCTCTCTCTCTCTCTCTCTCTCTCTCTCTCTCTCTCTCTCTCTCTCTCTCTCTCGCTGTGTGATGAAACCATACCAAATCATGGCTGTTTGCTTGTAGACTTGCTACACCATAGAACAGCACTGTTTAAAGGTTTTGATTTTGCTTCTCAGGAAAAAAGAAAGGAAAGAAAAGAAAAAAAGACAGAGGTTTAGGTGTTGGGCCAATGATAATTATTCAAATAAATAATATCATTTTTATATTTATTATACACTAATCACACACACACACACACACACACATTCAAACACACACGTATACATGCAGACTGCAGATATATATATATATTATTTATTTTATAATTACACATATATTTTCTGAGTCTGAGGTCATTTACATTTTTTAACAGCACAATGTTGCTGATTTATACAACTTGCACTGTAGAGTTTAAATGATGTGTTACAAATCCATGTAGACTCATGTATATAAGCTTTTTTAGGTAGAATTCCAAATAACACTATTACTCATAAGGATAGTATAATACACAGTCTCTATTGCCTCCTGACCCACAAAGGTGCTTTAATTCATTTCTACAAGGTCACACATGCAAGTGAAGTTTCCACCGGTGTTTGCAACTAGTCTGCGGTGACACCATGATATAAATAACATGGATGATGGCAAGACAATTGGTGTCTAGAAACTTCTAGACCCAGTGTGGTTTTTAGGTGTGAAGGTAAGAGGCCTAAGGCCTAGTCTTCACATCTCATCACATCACGCACATACACTGACAAACACTCTCACAGAAACTCTCTAACACACGCACACGCACATGCACACGCACACAGACACAGTAAATGTAGTGAGGTGAGGCTAATGCTGGGAAATAACAGCCCTGTAAAGCACTGGGGCTTGGAAGCCTCTGTGGTCGAGCCGTAGCGCTGAAGGTGTGAGAGTGATGCACAGATACCAGGGTTCTCAGAAACAAACAAGTGAACAGGACACATGGGAGGGCCTGGCCTCAAGAGAGAGAGAGAGGGAGAGAGAAAGAGAGAGAGAGAGAGAGACAGAGAGAGAGAGAGAGAGAGAGAGAGAGAGAGAGAGAGAGAGGGAGAGGGAGACATAGAGAGAGAGAGGGAGAGAGAGAGAGAGAGAGAGAGAGAGAGAGAGAGAGAGATAGAACATGGTCAACAAAGAGCCACAGGTAACTGGTATGCAACACACAGTGATGTGCAAACATATATTTATACACTCAACTAACAAATGTTATCAAGTCCTAACTCTGCCTCTGATACTAACCTAGTCCAGGCCTGAGGTACTTTATGTACAGGTTGGTGTGCTTAGATCAGTATTGTGTCGATTAAATATTACAGTGGTACAGAACAGTCTGCTGGAAATTATCATTGTGATTGAGTGCATTTGGTAAAAACACAAACCAATTGTAGATTGTATATTTTGTGCTGTGTGTAATGTCTGTCAAAAAATGTATATGAAATTGTAAAATGGGTACTTTCAGTAGCATATTGTATTCATGGTTAAAAACACAATTATTATTATGATTACGATTATCATAGTATTATTCATTATTATTCCTATAGCATGCGTTTCAAATATTTATTGACAACCAAGCAAGCTGAAATGACTATGATAAATATTAAGAGAGGGCTAAAAGTAAGAGAGCATATGTCTGCTCCCTCAGGTTGTGGAGAAGGGCTTCATCTGGTCAACAACAGAAACATCAAAAAGAGTGGAAAACATCGAAAAGAACACAGCGTACATGCATACAGTATCTGTGGTTTAACACACACACACACACACACACACACACACACACACACACACACACACACACACACACGCACACACGCACACACGCGCGCACACACACACACCCCACGCAATCCAATTATTAATCCTAGTTTCTCTGTACTCACCTACCTATTATCTGTGGTAATAACCCATTCATATACTATAATTCACCATATATTTACCATAAGTGCATTTAGATTAATATTTTATTATCACTTTGTCTACACTTTTAAGCACATACAGAGAGTTAGAAACCTCAGCACTTAAGAACAGAGACAGAAATGTCATGTTTTATCTCACAAAGGCATATGATTAACATACATACATGATTAAAGTTAGAGTTTTACATTTTCTTATCAATTATTATTTTTAATATTTATTATTGTAATACAATAAATTAAGCCAACTTCATCCACCATTTAAGACATATGAACACAATGAAAAAATATGATATTAATACAGGCGCTGTATCCATTTGATTTGTGTATGTGTTCTCCCTCTGAATCAAACCAATGACCTTAATCATCTAAGCATGTTACTCTACCTTCTTCCTCCCTCGGTTATTAACCTCTGACATCAGAGTATATGCTCTCTTGTGGCAGTTCTCTCTTCTTCTTTCCTCTTTTCAATTTCTTATCAGAGAAGTGCAAGGCGGCATAGTTGATCTGTTCTTCAGCATCCTGGGCAAACAACAGTTAGACCTACATGTTAGCTCTTTCCGAATATATCTGAGTACAAGATCTTAATTTTATCTGACAAGAAATGAGACACATTTAACATACTCTGTAATGTATATGAACATTATAAGAATGCCATTATGCTTTGTACCTGCCCACTTGATGGATGTCTGAAGGACCTGTCTGTGTGAACTTGCTGAGACTTCACTTCTTTAAAACATTAAATACATGAAAAAAACTAAATTAATAAGGGTGGCTGGATTCTTTCAAAATGAGCCCAGAGCCTGGACTCCTCTGGGTCAAGCACAAAGGATATAAAAATAAGATCATTTTGATCTCACAGATGATATACCTTTGTCATGTTTGTGTTTCCTGTCTTGGTAAATTAAACTGGCCAAGTAAAATATGAGCACAAAACACAGTCCCAACACAGCAGCCAACCCATAAACAACAGGATCCACAGCTTTTTCTGAAAAACAGCAGAAAACAACACGCTGTATGAAAAGACACTTCTCTGTGGCACATCATAAAATAACATGCCTCAAGTCATCTGTTAATGCTGCTACATGCTGCAACAATGTTCCACATCTGCAATAATCATATTTGATGAAAACAAATACCTGTGTTCAAAACTGTCTTCTTTTCATTGTTCATTTGTCCACAGTTGGCCACTGCGCAGAAGAATGCTCTATCATCATTAAAGCTGTGGTTAAACTGTCTGTGTCCTATAATAAAAAAAAATAGCAAATATGAAGTGGGTGAAATGTCTCATAATTCCTGAATTGTTGGGGTGTTCTTTTGAAACACACGTATATTACCTTTGAGAACCAAAAATGTTCCATTTCCAAATGTAACCTGTTCATACAATGTCCCTGTGCAGTAATACGTTGCTTCATCAGATGAGTTGAGTTTTCTGATGGTCAGATTAAATACTCCATCAGACCGCTGCATGTTCATCCGTCCATTTTGAAAGTCTTCAGAAAACAAAGGATCCCAGGATGGAGTGGCTCCAAAAAACCTAGCCACCAAAAAGGGCTTTTGTCCCAGTGTTTGTTTGTACCAGCACAGTGCTTCGTTTTTGAAAGCCACAGGGACAAAGCAATCTAAAGTCACTGAATCTCCAGGTGCAGCTTCTGTTACTCGCTTGAATTGAATAACATCATGTGCTTTGTCTAGAAAAGTATGAGGGTAAAGCATATGAGTCATTGTCATGATGTAGTAGTCAAGTATTGCATCAAGCATTGCACCCAGTACCACCAATTACTTTACCAATCAGAACAAAATCTTTAAAATGCAATAATCAATCATAATAACAATAACAATAATAATGATACTTATTATAATTATTGTTGTTTTTGTTATTATTATTATTAATACAATTTCTCTAATTATACAGATGCTTATATTTTAAATGAACTTACACATGTTCATGAGAAGGATTATAAGTATCCAATGCATTATTCAAACAGTATGAGTTTCCTCGCTGATTACTCGCAAGTCCACTAATATCCAACTACAGACAACACACACAGATGAATGGCTTTGTTTCAACTACAGTCAATGCAGAGTGAAAGACTTAAATAGTTGTGTGTTTAAAAAAAACACTTCCTGTTGAATTTGAATGAACAAACAGGTGATGTCACTGGGGACTAGGTCCATCCTCTAAGTCATACACATACTAGCATGAACCTAGTGTCATACTACCTCCATTTTAGAAAACCATACTCCATGCAAAGTTCCTGAAAGTATTTAACACAGTAAGTTATATTCATGGTCGACGTTTTGTATATCTTACCAGAAAAGACAAATTTATTCTCTGTGAAAAAAGATGATGTTTTCAGAAGATGTGTTCAAATTTTCAGATCCTACAAGTGGGATTTGGCCAACCATTTGTCCCTGATAAGGAGGTAAATGCACACCTGAAGAGCTGAGGTGCTGATTGACTGGGGAGCGGTTCTAAAAAAAATAAAAAAGTACTCAAACACTCAAATTTCAATGCATATCAATTTATTACACCAAAGTTTTGGCAATTACACGCCTTTGTCAGGGTCATTACAAACACATTGTCTCTGACCCTAGGTAAAAATAATTTAGTATGTGACCTTTGACAAATCATTACATGTCTTTCACTGTAAAGCATACAGTGCATGACACACATATGAGCAGACAGACAGAGAAGAAAAAAAGCACCAAACCATCATTTCCTGGTGAAGAGGTATGCAAGGCCCACTTCAAAGAACGTGACAGAAGGATTACATTTACCATGAAGTGAAACTTTTGTTGTCTTGACATTTTAAATATGTGACCTACATATGACCTATGTGAGCATATGCCTAATTCAGTGTTAAAGTTTAGGGGTGAATGTGTGATCTGAAAACCTCTGATGACACCTTGTTGCCTTGTTGCCTGAAAATTGATTATCATGGTTCGACTATCATCCACATTCACTATCTATAGTCTCTGCTGTTTTCAGATTCACAGCACTGTACTACTAAGCAGCTCTCTGATTGTGTTCAGGCTGTCATGCTCCAGAATGTTCCAAAGGGGGCGCTGCTGATTCATTTGTTGTGTAGACTTTGAGCAGAGCAGCACTATGTGGGGTTTACTGTGAGCCTCTACTGTGTGTGTGTATGTGTGCGTGCCTGTGTGAGAGTTTTACGGTGTGTGTGTGTGAGTGTGTGTGTGTGTGTGTGTGTGTGTGTGTGTGTGTGTTTTTGTGTGTTTATCTATGAGTAAGGACTTGTATGCTAACACTCATAGTTTTAATCTGTTTTATGCTGTAACTGTGTGTTAGGTTATCTAGATAGCAGTAGTAAATAGTAAATGTTTACTAGGCTTTCTTCCAACACTGTGTAAATGTACGTATATAGATCAAGTAGAAGTAGAGCAGGTAATAGTGTGTAGGTGCTTCCCAAGAGAAAACTGGATGGTCTTCAGCACCATGGACAGAGGCTTTCCTTTAGGCAACATAAATGGTTCCTGATACTATCCTCATTGTCTCTTTATACACTGTCAGTTTGTTCTCTGGGTAATCAAACCCACAACATTAAATTCAAAGACAATAGTGATTCATTAAAAACCATCAATGACAATAAATTAAATCATTCCCATGTGTTGTATTTTACTTTATTGACTAAACCTGTTTGGCTGGTCAGCTACAGTGCACACAAATAGGATGCTGGTTCTATCATTTGAGTCAATTTCATTACGATGTGCCAAATACAATGTTCATCAGACATATCCTCTTCAGTCCATAATGTGAAATGTGCGATGTTACACTGACCTATGTATTCATACTGTAGCAGGGTCTTGTAATGTACAGCTTGTCCCTTATTGTGAAAGGCTTTGTGCTTAAATACAGGGTCATGCAGGGGGCAGTATTGAGTCTTAAATGGAAAAGTCAAACAGTGGTATGGAATGGGAGAGAGTTGGGGGATGGTGTGTGTGGGGGGAGGGGGCTGAAGTAATGAACATCTACTGTCAATCAAAAAGTACAGTAATAATAATAGAGCAAGACAAAAGAAAGCATTGACAACAGAGACAGATTCAAATATCCAATCATCGCTCTGGTCTTATGTTGAACAGTCTTGTTAGAACTTCCCTTGGCTTGACAGGAGTCTTTCATGCCTCATGTTTCATATGAACTGCATTACGTTAAAGGCCTTTGTGTACTTAAAGAACTCTGTAAAGACATTAGCTTCACCCTGCCTCTTAATTAGATAGGAGATTTAATTTCAGTGAAGCATCCGCCTCGTTAAATGAGTGGAAATCAGGTGTATCTAAATAAATGCTTATGTTGACAGGCACAAGCTTTGGGTTGTACTTGTTCTCACACACACACACACACACACACACACACACACACACACACTGACTCACACAGAAACACACACACACTGACTCACACACACACACACACACACACACACACACACACACACACACACACACACACACACACACACACACACACACACACACACTCCCTAACACATACCCTTCCAGTCGTAGACCCCTGGAGCTCTGAACAGGAGGAGGTGCTTGTTACTTGTGAATGTAGGAGAGACTCCCTGCTGGCAGTAGGCAAAGCGCTCCTTGGTCTTGCCCTGAACCAGGCAGCCTTCTTCAGCACAGAACTTCCGGTCCCAGAAAGACTACTTGCGGTGCAGTGGCTGGGCATCAGCCGAGACTCCTCTGACTCCCATCTCTGGTAGCGGTGGTCACATACCTGAAAGGGAGAGAAACAGAAATCTACATCAAAGTCATCAGAGGCGAGTTTACAGCCAGTAATGACACTCACCACATCCTGCTGCTGAACTCCTGCAGTGAGAGGCCAACACAAAAGAACAGAGAGATCAGGCTTAAGACAAGACATGCATATTTAAAGATACAACCATCTCTTTCTGTGACAGTTTTTCAGTTATCCAGGCCAACGCAGAAGGCTGCCTTTTCTGCTTGTCAAGACTAAAGGCTTGCAGCCTCGTATGCAAAACCACAGGCTCATTATTTAACTAAAAAGTGAGTGAGGAAAATTACAAACTTCCTATAATGAAAGAAGCTTTAGTAAACAAACTGGTTATGCTTTGCTAAAGTTTTGTAAACACTTCAGTATAGTGGTAATGTAATGTTGTTGTCCTGTCCCAACCACTAAACTAAATCAGATTAACACACAATACAACATTTACTATAAAATATATTTAAAAAAATTGTATTACTAAGGTGGGCAAGCAGAAGTAGAAGGCCAAGACCATCTTTAAATGTGCTCGGTAAGGCTGGAGCCTTAGTGACGGGGATCAGAGATGTGTGAAGTTTCCACTGGTGTTTGCAACCAGTCTGCTGTGACACCATGATATTAATAACATTGTTGATAGTGAGAAAGTTGGTGTCTTGAAACTTCTAGACCCTGTGTGGTTTTCAGGTGTGAAGGTAAGAGGCCAATCTTTCTGGTGTGCTCTTTTAGTCTATTACTGTGCATGTAGGTCTAAGGACTGTGGGCTGATGCATGATGTTTTAAGCACAAACAGCAGTATTAGAGAGGGTAGTGAGGTGAGGCTGATTCTGGGAAATAACGGCCCTGAAAAGCGCTGGGGCTGAGAATCCTCTGTGGTCAAGCCGTAGCGCTGAAGGTGTGAGAGTGATGCACAGCAACCAGCGCTCTGAGAAACAAACATCAGAGGAGGATGCAGGGCAGGGGGAGAGGGGCTGGCCTCAAAGAGAGAGAGAGAAAGAGAGAAAGAGATGAAAAGGGAGAGAGAGAGAGAGAGAGAGAGAGAGCATGATCAACAAACAGCCACAGGGCTCTGAGCTAGTGGGCCGCAGGTAACTAGTATGCAACACACAGTGATATACACACACACACACATCCACACATACACTGCACAAACCCATACCCACACAAACACATATGCGCGCACAAACACACATACATACACTCACACACACCCACACATACGTCCACAAAAACAAAAAATGGTGTTCACACGTTCAATACGCTGTCACCAAATGAATTTCACTAAGCCCTGAATGTTTTCTGAAAAGCCCTGAATCTGTTTAGGTGTCTGACTGGAGTGGAGCCAATTTCATTACTATGTAAATATCACCATTCATCGATCCCGTTATAACCTACTCCAGGCCTGAGGTGCTTTATGTACAGGTTGGTGGGCATAGATCAGTGGTACATAACACTGCTGGAAATGATCATTGCGGTTAAGTTCATTTGGTAAAAACACAAATAAATTGTGATCAATTTTGCACAAAGTGTGCCCAGAAAATACAACGTAGGCTACAACAAGCATGCTCTAATTTGAACATTTTGAACACCAGTGTCTTAAACAAAACACACACACACACAAGAGACTGTGTATAATGTTTGTAAAAAAAATATTTGAAACTGCAAAATTGGTACAGGGTAGAACATTTACTTCCAGTAACATTTTGCATTTATTGTTAAAAATGATTCATTTCATAGCATGCATTTAAAAACGATGCTGTTATTTACAAAGTCAAGGACCTCTAAGTGTCTGCAAAACAATGAAATGCTGCCCTTTCAGCTTTCATATCTGTTACCTGCCCTGTGGTACATTTTGTACAAAGGAAGTCACTGGACTGTAATCTAAGTATAGTTGCAAAAACTCACAAACAGACAAACTTGCAGAATTAGCAATCCACTGTAGTTTTTCTGTACTCATCGACCTATTACCTGTGGTAATTATCCAATAACATACTAGAATTTACCATATATTTACCAGGTAAATACTTGTGGAATGTGAAAGGAAGAGTGACCGAGTTGACATTCAGTGAAGTGAAGTGACCTACAGCACCCCAGCCAGCATCAACCTGAAGCGGGGAGGCACAGCGGGAGGACTGTCACCCTCAGACACCGTCTCCTCCCTCCTACCTGAACAGCTGTGGCTAGGATGATTGGGTTGAGCACATGGACTTTACATGAACTGTGACCTCGAGGACACCACCTGTTGAGCCTTGGTGGATACTGGGTCCACCATCTCCCTCATCTGCCACATTACGTTCCCAGGACAGACGAACCAGATGAGAGGCAAGAAGTCGCTGCGGTTCACCGTCGCTGGTCGACCAGTCCACCAGTCCACCATCCGTTTTGGCTGGCCATCTCATAAATGACCATACCTTGCTTTTTGACATGTGTTGTATGAGTATTGAAAAAAATATCTAGTGTTTTCCATAATCATGTTAATGAAGCTAACTGTGACCGCTCTGCACTGGAAATGTGAGGAGGGCTCCCCGACTACAATGGTTGGGTCCAATTAGGGTTGATTGGACCAATTTACTACAGTTCAGCATTAAATACCATCATCCCCTCCAGACTCGTCTCGAAGCTCGTAGACCTGGGACTAAGCACCTCCCTATGCAAATGGGTCTTCGACTTCCTGACGGGGAGGCCACAGGTGGTGAGAATCGGTGACCGCACCTCATCTACAGTAATCACCAACACAGGCACCCCCCAGGGCTGTGTGCTCAGCTCCCTCCTGTTCTCCTTGTTCACACATGACTGTGCAGCTACGCACAGCTCCAACCTCATTGTCAAGTTTGCTGATGACACAACCATTGTGGGCCTCATCACTGGCAATGATGAATCAGCCTACAGAGAGGAGGTTGCTACCCTGTCTACATGGTGTCAGGATAATAGCCTCTCTCTCAACATCAGCAAGACAAAGGAGATGATTGTGGACTATAGGAGACGGCAGGTGGAGGAGCATGCACCCCTGCATATCAACGGTTCTGCAGTGGAAATGGTCAGCTGCTTCAGGTTCCTCTGGGTCAACATCAGTAACGACCTCACCTGGCCTGCTCACACAGACAAGGTGGTCAAAGCGCCCCGGAAGCGCCTCTTCTTCCTGAGGAGACTGAAGAAGTTTGGCATGGATTCAGCCATCCTCACCAATTTCTACAGATGTACAATAGAAAGCATCCTGACTGGGTGTATCACAGTGTGGTATGGGAGCTGCACATCCAAGGACCGCAAGGCCCTACGTAGTGTGGTCAGGACTGCGGAGTTCATCATCGGTAGGTAGCTCCCAGCCCTGCAGGACACATACCGCACACGATGCCTCAGGAAAACTGGCAGCATCCTAAAGGACTGCTATCATCATGCCTTCAGACTTTTCACCCCGCTGCCTTCTGGAAGGCGGTACCGTAGTATCCGGTCTCGCAAACGCAGACTGGAGGACAGTTTCTTCCCGAGAGCGATTAGGCTGCTAAATGGACATTGACACACTATCGACACTTTCAAATTACTGCTTGTACTTACACTTACATACTGTCTCTTACAAGACAAATACATATTTATCAGAATTATTGCACTACCTGCTACTCCCATTTGTCTGTAGTTTAGTTTATTATATGTTAATATATGTTACATGTATATATGTTAGTATTATATGTATAGGTTGGTATATTTTTTAGCATATTGTATTGAATATTTATCTCGTATATTTAGTAAGGTTATTATATGTTATTACATGTAAATTATGTTCAGAGTACTTGTACAGAGTGTATGTCATGTTATGTTATGTTATATTATGTTTGCTATGTTATGCTATGGTAGGTTGTTGTGTGGGGCCTTGTCCTAAGAATTTCAGTGCCCAGTCTGACCCTGTGTCATTCTGTGCATCTGACAATAAAAGACTTGTAACTTGTAACTTGTAATTTAACCCAAGTGGCACCACTTATTTAAAGGGTGCATCATTCCTTGAGGAGAGGGCGTGAGAGAAAGAGCACTTACCTGATGTGAGGATAAGAGAATACTGTGTTTAGATAAGTGAATACAGTTTGCCTGTTTGTGTTTTGGATTTATGTTTGTTTGTTTTGTATGCATGTTTGGGGTCATTAAAGATAATCCTCAGTAAAATGAATAAGTATATATTTTTCTTAGAAACAACCATCTCCTGCACTGCTTTTTTTCTGACTTCACCATCGACTCCAGTTAGCCCACATCCCAAAATGTGGGGTGGCCGTCTCGGTCCCTCACACTAACCGTGGGTGATGTGCACAATGATCAGTAAAGACACAGACATTTCAGTCATCCTGTCTTACCTCACCGCTTGAGTTCATCTCTACTCGCCTTGGGTCTGAGATCATGCATTGTTTGTCATGTAATGCAAAGATTTGACAACAAACCTATTATTATTGTTGAATTATGACAGTTTACTTGAACAAACCTTGAGAATGTAGGTGGAGCGATTCATAGCAATGTGTGCAAAAACACAGTGTGTCAGTTTTAACAATGAAAAAGTAGTTTGAGGTATGCTTTGTACACGTGATAAGAAGCAGGAAGAATAAAGGCTGTGTAGATTTGAAACAGCATTAAGGAGTCTCGCCTCTCACTTGAAGCCAGTTTTTGAGCTATACACAAATAACATCAAACATTGCTGCACACAAAGTTATTGGAAAATAGATTCACCTCTTTATTTAAGTGATGAGAACATTTCAATTGGCACAAAACATTTGTATTGTATGTTTTCATTCAGCAGAAAGGGCACTTTTGCACTGTAGCATGTGGTCACAATACAGCTCTCTGTGTACAGCTGGGAAGGAATGGTACCATGCAAAATCTGTGTTCATCAGTTACTACCAAATGACATGAGGTAACATGGAGGCAACAAAGGGGGAGTAGCAGTACCAAAAAGTAATGTGTGTGCATGTGTGTGCGTGTGTGTGTGTGTTTGTGTGTGTGTGTGCGCGTGTGTGCGTGCATGTGTGCATGTGTGTGTGCGTGTGTGTTGGTGGCTAACTTGGTGAAGCAGGTAGCAGATATGAAAGCGGAAGGGCAGCATCTCATTGCTTTGCAGACACTTAGAGGTTCTTGATTTTGTAGATAACAGATGTGAAGACATTTCCATCTGGAAGTATCAAGATCTAAAGGAGACAGGCATGGCATTGTAATTCTATATCAAACAGGAATAATAATACCTGTAATAACTTACTAATATCAATTCATAATATGTTTATGCAAAACAGACAGAGGAATACAAATTTTAAAGTGAACAAAAATAAAAATGAAGCATAGTTCACTTGTGTCTCGCCTTTCACTTGCTGCCAGTGTTTGAACTATACACAAATGACATCAAACATTGCTGCACACAAAGTTATTGGAAAATAGATTCACCTCCTTTATTTAACTGAAGAGTACATTTCAACCATTTCAACATTTTCAACTGGCACTGTAGCATGTGGTCAAAATACAGCTCTCAACAAAGGGGGAGTAGCAGTAACAAAGCGGTGTGTGTGTGTGTGTGTGTGTGTGTGTGTGTGTGTGTGTGTGTGCGTGCGTGCGCTCGTGCGCACGTGCGTGCATGTCTTGGTGGCCAACTTGGTGGAGCAGGTAGCACATATGAAAGCTGAAAGGGCAGCATTTCATTGCTCTGCAAACACTTAGAGGTTCTTGATTTTGTAGATAACAGATGTGAAGACATTTCCATCTGGAATCATCAAGATCTAAAGCAAACAAGCATGGCATTCATAATTCTGTATCTAACAGTTGGAATTTTCTTTGACATGAAAACAATGAATATGAAACTTACTGGCATCTGTTCAGTAATATGATCAAGGCCATCTCTATTGTTGTAGCCTCTATGGTTGGCATCGGCTATATGTAGGGAAAAGAAGATTTAGGTGATTATCTAAAGGTTTTATGAATCAAAGAATTATCAATCGTTAAGCATAATCTGAGCAAACTGGAGATGTACTCTATGTCACTTTGAAAAACAGTTAATGTAACTACAAGTGCATATTCAGGTCATTCGATCAACATTTCAAAGTTTGTTATGTTGTACTGAGTCATGACAACGCTCACTGAGACATGCTCATGTAATGCATTCTAATAACTATTACTACAGACGATATACCTTTGTCATGTTTGTAGTTCCTGTCTTGGTAAATTAAACTGACCAAGTAACATATGAGCACAAAAAAAAGTCCTAACACAGCAGCCAACCCATAAACAACAGGATCCACAGCTTTTTCTGAAAAATAGCAGAAAACAACACGCTGTATGTAAAGACACTTCTTTGTGGCACATCATAAAATAACATGCATCAAGTCATCTGTTAATGCTGCTACATGCTGCAACAATGTTCCTCATCTGCAATAATCATACTTGATGAAAACAAATACCTGTGTTCAACACTGTCTTCTTTTCAGTGTTCATTTGTCCACAGTTGGCCACTGCACAGAAGAATGCTCTATCCTCATTAAAGCTGTGGTTAAACTGTCTGTGTCCTATATTTGAAAGAAAATAGTAAATATAAAGTGGGTGAAATGTCTCATAACTCTTGAATTGTTGGGGTGTTCTGTTGAAACACACGTGTATTACCTTTGAGAGCCAAAAACGTTCCATTTGCAAATTTAGTCTGTTGATACGCTGTCCCTGTGCAGTAATAAGTTGCTTCATCAGATGCGTTGACGTTTGTGATGGTCAGATAAAATACTCCATCAGACCGCTGTATGTTCATCCGTCCATTTTGAGAGTCTTCAGAAAACAAAGGATCCCAGGATAGAGTGGCTCCCATCAACATAGCCACCAAAAAAGGCTTTTGTCCCAGTGTTTGTTTGTACCAGCACAGTGGTTCATTTTTGAAAACCACTGGGAAAAAGCACTCTAAAGTCACTGTATCTCCAGGTGCAGCTTCTGTTACTCGATTGAATTGAATAATAGCACGTGCTTTGTCTAGAAAAGTATGAGGGTAAAGCATATGAGTCAATGTCATGATGTAGTAGTCAAAGCATTGCATCAGACTGCACCCAGAAACACTAATTACTTTACCAATCAGAACAAAATCTTTAAAATGCAATAATCAATCATAATAACAATACAACTAATAATAATACATATTATTATTATTATTATTATTGTTGTTGTTATTATTATTATTAAGATATCTCGAATTGTACAGATAATTATATTTTAAATGAACTTACACATGTTCATGAGAAGGATTATAAGTATCCAAAGCATTATTCAAACGGTATGAGTTTCCGCGCTGATTACTCTATGCATTAAGTCCACTAATATCCAACTAAAGACAACACACAGAGATGAATGTCTTTGTTTCAACTACATTCAATGCAGAGTGAAAGACTTAAATAGTAAAAAAACACTTCCTGTTGAATTTGAATGAACAAACAGGTGATGTCACTGGGGACATAGGTCCAGCCTCCAAGTCATACGCATATTAGCATGAACCTAGTTTCATACTACCTCCATTTTAGAAAATCATACTCTGTGCAAAGTTCCTGAACGTATTTAACATGTGTGTTATATTCATGGTCAACATTTTGTATATCTTTCCAGAAAAGACTCTGTGAAAGAAGATGATCGACTGGAGAGCGGTTCTAGAAAATGAAATATATACTTGAACACTCGAACTTCAACGCATATCAATTTATTAGACCAACGTTTTGGCGATTACACGCTTTCGTCAGGGTCATTACAAAAACATTGTCACTGACCCTAGGTTTAAATAATTTGGTATGTGACCTTTGACAAATCATTACATGTCTTTCACTATAAAGCATAAAGTGCATGAAACATCATATGAACAGACAGACAGAGAAGAAAACAAAGCAGCAAACCATCATTTCCTGGTGAAGAGGTATGCAAGGCCCACTTCAAAGAACGTGTGACAGAAGGATTACATTTACCATGAAGTGAAACTTTTGTTGTCTTGACATTTTACACATGCGACCTACATATGACCTATGTGAGCCTAAGCATAATTCCGTGTTAAAGTTTAGGGGTAAATGTGTGATATGAAAACCTCTGATGACACCTTGTTGCCTGAAACCAGAACAGCAATAAACATAAACATTTCCGCAAAATTGATTATCATGGTTTGACCATCATCCACATTCACTATCTATAGTCTCTGCTGTTTTCAGATTCACAGCACTGTACTACTAAGCAGCTCTCTGATTGTGTTCAGGCTGTCATGCTCCAGAATGTTCGAAAGGGGGCGCTGCTGATTCATTTGAAGTGTAGACTTTGAGCAGATCAGCACTATGTGGGGTTTACTGTGAGCCTCTACTGTGTGTGTGTATGTGTACGTGCCTGTGTGAGAGTTTGTGTGTGTGTATGTGTGTGTGTGTGTGTGTGTGTGTGTGTGTGTTTGTGTGTGTTTATCTATGAGTAAGGACTTGTATGCTAACACTCATAGTTTTAATCTGTTTTATGCTGTAACTGTGTGTTAGGTTATCTAGATAGCAGTAGTAATTAGTAAATGTTGACTATGCTTTCTTCCAACACTGTGTAAATGTACGTATATAGATCAAGTAGAAGTAGAGCAGGTAATAGTGTGTAGGTGCTTCCCAAGAGAAAACTGGATGGTCTTCAGCACCAAGGACAGAGGCTTTCCTTTAGGCAACAGAAATGGTTCCTGATACTTTCTTCATTGTCTCTTTATACACTGTCCGTTTGTTCTCTGGGTAATCATACCCACAGCATTTAATTCAAAGACAATAATGATTCATTAAAAACCATCAATGACAATAAATAAATCACTCCCATTTGTTGTATTTGACTTTATTTACTAAACCTGTTTGGCTGGTCAGCTACAGTGCACACAAATAGGATGCTGGTTCTATCATGTGAGTCCATTTCATTACGATGTGACAAATACAATGTTCATCAGACATACAGTATCCTCTTCAGTCCATAATGTGAAATGTGCGATGTTACACTGACCTATGTATTCATACTGTAGCAGGGTCTTTTAATTTACAGCTTGTCCCTTCTTGTGAAAGGCTTTGTGCTTAAATACAGGGTCATGCAGGGGGCAGCATTGAGTCTTAAATGGAAATGGCACACAGTGATATGGAATGGGAGACAGTTGGGGGGTGTGTGTGGGGGGAGGGGGCTGAAGTAACAAACATCTACTGTCAATCAAAAAGTACAGTAATAATAATAGAGCAAGACAAAAGAAAGCATTGATAACAGAGACAGATTCAAATCTGCTGCAACATGGCAGTGGGCTCTTAAATCACTGGGGACACGCTGAGCTCAGTGCCTGATCAATGACAGCTTACAAAATGGCACCAT
>NC_045157.1:6421051-6461051 GCF_900700415.2 Clupea harengus
CCTCAAATCTTTGTAGGTGTCTCTGAATGGAGTGGAGCTAATTCCATGACTGAGTAAATAAATATCGCCATTCATTGATCCCTCCCCCCCAACCCCACCGCCCCTTCACCAAGTCCCAGAGATTACATGTCTGCTCTCTCAGGTGGTTGAGAAGGGCTGCGCAGACAGGCAACAGAATCTCAAACATCAAAAAGAACACAGCAGGTACATGCGTATCTGTGGTTTAACACACACACACACTCTCACACACACACACACACACACACACACACACACACACATCGCACACGCACACGCACACACAATCACACACACTCACACATACAAACAAAACCTCAACTGCCACACGGTGTCAAGGAAGTCACAGACCTATAATCTAAGTATAGTTTAAGGCCTTCAAAAGTCACACATTAAGAATTAACAGAATTAATAATCCACTGTTTTTTCTCTGTAGTCATCGACCTATTACCTGTGGTAATTACCCAATAACATACTATAATTTTCCATATATTAACCAGGGAAATACTTAGGGGAATGTAAAAGGAAGAGTTACTGAAATGACATTTGGTGAAGTGCAGTTTTTTTTTCAATTTTTAATTAATATTTAATTATTATTCTTAATATGTATATACTGTATTATAACACAATTAATATATGTAGCTTCATCCACCATTTTAGACATTTGAGCACAAACAAAACAAATATTATATTAGTACAGGAGCCAATTTGTTTTCTGTTTATGTTCTCCCTCTGAATCAAACCTCAAATGACCATAATCATCTAAGCAACCTTCTTCCTCATCGTTTATTAAGTAATTGTAATACCTGAAATAACTTACTAATAATAGTTCATGATAAGTTTTTGCAAAACAGAGCGAGGGATATAAATTTTGAAGTGAACAAAAATGAAATTGAAGCGTAGTTCACTTAATGTACATTTTATCACTGAAATGAAGCCCCATGACATAGATAATGTCTGAGTAAAAATGTAGTTTTACAGGAAATGTGTGCACACACTGCATGCAGTTCCCACCCCCTCTCTCCTCCCCCTTGTGCTTATTGGCTAATGCTTTACATCTGTGCACCTTCAAGAACCGTGTGGTGATGGATGAATCTGAATAACACTCCACCTCTTCTCTTTGTGTCAATCAAATTAAACACCCCTAAACTACTATCTAGTTTTCACTGTATGGTAAACTCACTTTTAGGCACAGATGTATTTAAAAAAGCCTGAGATGCAGGTCTCATATTCACATTGGAAATGCAGATCAAATGTCAATACCAAGCTATTAAAAAGAACAATGTGTGTGTGTGTATTCTATCAGTGATAACTCTGGCTCAGTGTAGGACATGGAGAACAGTGGACACAATGCAGGATAATAGAGCAAAATGTTGTGGGAGGCGCTCCTGGCCCATGGTGGCGTGCACACACTTTTAAATAGTTTAATACATTCTTTCTGTGCGCTGCTCACAGATATATTGTGAGATATATTTTGAAAAGGGCAGTCAGATTCCGAATGCTCCATCCATTTAATTGGCTACAAGAAAGGGCTAAATGGAGAGATCATCCATCTCCAGACTTTTGTACATGTTTCTACAGGAGAATATTTCAAAACCTGCTGAGGCTCTCATTGTTCCTCGACCTGTCAATAAACAGAGTGGTGTTTTTCTACCTTTGTAGGCAGCCATGAGTGTGCTGTGATTCATATCTTTCATTAATAAAACCTTAAACTGTAGTTAACACGTTTGTGGTGACCCTTTGAAGGTAGGTGACAGTAGAGAGTGCATTCTCTCTACAAAGAAAAGGCCTGTGACACTTGGTACCCCATATGACTGTAGACAACAACATACAAAGCCAAGTGAACAGTCACCTTTCAAGGGTCACAAAAAACAGGAAGGAAGTGGTCAAACTGCCACCAGACTCAAGGCGTCATTTTGCCTCAAAGAGCTATGCTGCCAAACACTTCAAAGGATCAACAGTTACTTAAATACAAATCCAACTGAATAACACGAAATATGTAATATTAAACACAAAAAATACATATACAACCAGTGGCGGCTGGTGATTTACTTTTTGTGGGGGGGCGCAATCATAGACATATATAGACTATGGGCGCAGTTGGGCAGTGCGGTTTAAATAGCACTCCACAATGAGAAAACAAAAACACAAGAGAGGTTTTGAGTAGAATATATTAAAAAACAAAGATTTATTTCATGAAAACACAGTGCTCAACACTGTCCACTAACAACTCTCAACAAACTGTAAAATTGGGCATGAGAGGTTTAGAGCAGAATGGTTTAAGAAACATTGGGTTGGGTTCCAGAGGTTTAAATATTGGGTAGTAGAGGTTTAGAGTAGACTAGATTCAGAAACATTGTGTACAAGAAGTTTAAAACGGAGTAGATAAAAAAAAATAAAAAAAACACAGGGTGTAGAGGTTTAGTGCAGAATAGAGTGAGGAAGACTGAATGATACCAGTAGTTTAGAGCAGAATAGATTCAGAAATACTGGATTATACTAGAGGTTTAGAGCAGAATAGATTCAGAAACACTGGATGATACATGTTTTCGAATGCCAATACCCTTCGTCCAACTGCTCTGCAATACTCAGTCTTCCAAAGAGGCTTAGCTTCAGGCTGTTAGTTAGATGGCTGCGGCAAGATTCGTGCTTCTTACATGAATCGTTGAAGTGCTTTAGATCCCTCATCCCCGTTGCAGTCCAGATTGTTTCAGTCCCAGGACTTTGGAACAACAGGCAGGGAAAACAAAAAAACGCATCACTCACTGAACAACCAGCTAACCAGCTCCGGTTAGCATACAGGCTTGAGGAGAAGCTACGGGTGTACGTCCTCCCGCGGTCGATGCTCTGCTGCTGCATTTTTTTTAAATCCGGACGTTCGGGTCCCTTGTCTTTTAGTCTCTTTTTATCGACATCTGATCGTCGATTCGAAAGTTTTCAGTCGGCATACTCACAGAATCAAAGTCTCTGCTAGCTATGTTGCTCTCGTAGATACGTGAGATGTATATGGTCTGTGAGGGAATGATAAAGGTCTCTGATTCGACGAATAGTCCAGTCGCTTTGAAATAAGAAACGATGTCATTGGTCAGGGCGCAAAATTTTGCGCCCCAGGATCGAACTTTCATCCGCCAATGAGAAGCTGTCCTTGCTCAAATGTATGAGAAAAGTATGAGAGCTCCCATTGACTTCCATTTGGCCGGCGCCCCTCCAGGGAGGAGGGGCTTATCTCAGTGATAACGAATGGCAATATATTATATTTGGTCACATTTAAGTGGTTGTTGACAGGGGCTTACGGGCTCCCACACACATTTAACGAGTTAACACAGTAAATTTCCTATTTTAATTGTTTGGTATATAATGTTTTTTCACTTTTTTTTTGTTTTTTTATCTCAAAATTTTGACGCACCGCCACTGTATACAACCTGTAATAATGATTTAACAGCTAGTTGCTGAAAGTACAGATGTTTCTTTGAAGTCAATATCAACACACATTACAGGAGTTCAGTAAGGCTGTGGTTCTCCATCAGTCTGGAAATTGTGTTTTACAGTGACCCTGGGTTGTTTTCCCTTTGTGCTAGTAGTGTTGAGTATTGGTCAACCTGCTGTCACTTGCATATCAATTTCTGCAATTGTCCTCCAATTGACCACAATTTATAGGTGATGGCAGGAAGGAGAGACAGTGAGGTGGAGGGGTTCACCTAAGGGGGGAGGGGGTGATAGCAGGAAAGAGGCTATCTGAGGGGGAAGGGGTTCTAATGCCAATGGTTCAGGTCTCAGTGACACAGACCACCTAGGGGTATGAGTTACAGATACAAAATAATGCCACACTTAGTTAATGTCTCTTACACCAGTAGAATAGCAATATCCGGTTCCATCAATAGTTTGTGTTTTGGCTTTTGACCAGTTTACAGGGAAATACTGACGTGGTGAAGCATGCCAGTGTCATTCAGTGCAATGTATTTTATGTTGTGACAGACTGATGATTGATGATGACTGAAGAGTAAATTATGTACAAGGACACACAAATCTCAAACAACTTGCCATCTCTACCGTAGGCCAAATATTTGTCTCAGTTAGTTTTAAATGATTTTCACAGCCAGATAAAACAGTCAGAGGATAATATGATGCTTACAATGATTTAATAGAAGATTTGATGCTCAGATATGTTTTGGAATGGACATTTGCTGCAGTACACTTTATAAATAGACCGCAACAGGCAAAATTGTATTCAATAAAATTGAAGTTTATTTTCTTAAGTGATAATCACTTTAGTAATTATGACAACATATCTGAGTGATATCCACAATCTGCTTCAAGTTATTACACGCTTCACATGGGAAGCAACCCTTCCTATAATTCAATTCATTTTCACTGAGAAGCGGGCAGCGCTGGCTAGGTGGGCGCTTTGTGTGGCGCCAACTTTTCGCTCAAAAGCATGGTAGGCTAAGTAAATGCACAAATTATGAGCTTTCCTCGCCATATATGCTTTTTTATAATTTATGAATTATAGCATTTAAAAGAGGATTAAATTACAGGCATGCTGGGTATCCAAAAATAGGTTTTATCACTGAGCTGTTGCTATGGTTACTTCACCGTGTGATATCTTGCTTAAACAACTCTGGGCAGATTATTGTCTTTCAGATGTGAGGCGGGCTGGAAGGGTGCGGGACAAAGAGGATTGTCCGCTTGTTATCTGAAAGCGCCCTGGCACATTTCTTAACTTCTGATATCGGAGTAGATGCTGTCTTGTGGCAGGTCTCTCTTCTTCTTTCCTCTTTTCAGTTTCTTATCAGAGAAGTGCAAGGCAGCATAATTGATCAGTTCCTCAGCATCCTGGGCAGACAACAGTTAGACCTACATGTTAGCTCTTTCTGAACATATCTGAGTACAAGGTTTTAATTTAGACACATAAAATAAGACAAATTTAACATACTCTGTAATGTATATGAACATTATAAGTATTCCATTATGTTTTGTACCTGCCCACTTGATGGATCTCTGAAAGACCTGTCTGTGTGAACTTGCTGAGACTTCACTTCTTAAAAACATGAAATACATTAAGAAACAGATTAATAAGGCTGGCTGGATTCTCTCAAAATGACATGATAATTTGAAACTTCATTTAATTCAACTTTATTTACATAGTGCCAAAACAATACAATACAGAGCCCAGAGCCTGGACCCCCATGGAGAAAGCACAAATTATATAAAAATAAGATCATTTTGATCTCACAGATGATATACCTTTGTCATGTTTGTGTTTCCTGTCTTGGTAAATTAAACTGGCCAAGTAACATATGAGCACCAAACACAGTCCCAACACAGCAACCAACCCATAAACAACAGGATCCACAGCTTTTTCTGAAAAACAGCAGAAAACAACACGCTGTATGTAAAGACACTTCTCTGTGGCACATCATAAAATAACATGTGTCAAGTCATCTGTTAATGCTGCTACATGCTGCAACAATGTTCCTCATCTGCAATGTTTGTATTTGATGAAAACAAATACCTGTGTTCAACACCGTTTTCTTTTCAGTGTTCATATGTCCACAGTTGGCCACTGTGCAGAAGAAGGCTCTATCTTCATTAAAGCTGTGGTTAAACTGTCTGTGTCCTATATTTTAAAGAGGGTTCATAATATTAAAGCGAAATGTCTCATAACTTCTTAATTTTTGGGATGTTCTATTGAAAAACAAGTATATTACCTTTGAGAGACAAAAATGTTCCATTTCCAAATGCAAGTTCAGAAAGCAATGTCCCTATGCAGTAATATGTTGCTTCATCAGATGATGTCATGTTTGTGATGGTCAGATTAAATGTTCTTTCAGACTGCTGTATGTTCATCCGTCCATTTTGAGAGTCTTCAGAAAACAAAGGACTCCAGGACTGAGTGGCTCTAAACAAACTAGCCACTAAAACAGGCTTTCGTCCCAGTGTTAGTTTGTACCAGGACAGTGTTTCGGTTTTGAAAATCACAGGGAAAAAGCAATCAAAAGTCACTGTATCTCCAGGTGCAGCTTCTGTTACTCGATTTAATTGAATAATATCATGTGCTTTGTCTAGAAAAGTATGAGGGTAAAGCATATGTCAATTTCATCATGTAGTAGTCAAAGCATTGCATCAGACATTACACCCAGAAACACCAATTACTTTACCAATCAGAAAAAAGTCTTTACATAATAATAATCATATTTTAAATGAACTTACACATGTTCATAAGAAGGATTATAAGTATCCAAAGCATCATCCAAACAGTATGAGTTCCTTGCAAGATTTATTTAGCAAGTCCACTAATATCCGAAGACAACACACACAGATGAATGACTTTGCTTCAAGTACATTCAGTGTGGAGTGAAAGACTTAAATAGTTTTGCCACAAAAAAATATGACTTCCTGTTGAATTTTCCATCCAATGACTCGAGGAACAAACATGTGATGTCACTGGGGATGAGGTCCAGCCTCCAAGTCATACACATATTAGCCTAGTTTCAAGTCAATCCGATGAGCAATCAGTAAAAAAATATACTGATCCAATGACAGATTCACCCAACAAAGCATTGCAGCAGCTGAGCTGTCATCCCAGATTAACTGCTTTATTATGTGCTGCTGCTGTAACTCTATGCAAGCAATGTGATGAAATGAACAAAGCGTTAGCACAGGAGGTAACGGAGGTAGCTATGATACCTTGTTAGTGACAGGCCAGAACAAGCCCTCGTATCCTACATGGTAACCTTAGGTTCTGATATAAAACATTCATGGTCTTCACTCACGTTTCTGCTTTGAGGTGGTATGGTCACAATTCTGAAAGATCTCTTGTCAAACAGCGGTATTGAGCAAGCTCTGTTTTCCAGGACCAATAGGTAGAGTGAGTATCTAAACAGAATATCTGGCTGGATAGGCAGCCATGTCTTTTGAATGACACAGAGCCAACTGGCTCCATTATAGGAAGTAGCCAACAGTCGACCCACTTCTGAAATTCGCCTTTAAAATGAACTGTGAACTGCACTGCAGGTGTGGGGGTTGCTGTGACCACACAGTGTCTTAAGATCAGAGAGAATTCCTCTGGTTTACATGGTCAAACACACAGAATCTAAATGTCCTTGTTCAGATTCAGATTGCTTTCTGACTGACATATTTGGCCATGATGAGTCTTTCAGAGATCTTTGAGGAGGAGTTCTGTCATTCTTTCATGATGTAAATTTGATAGATTATTAATGTTAATGTTTCCTCTGAGGTAGCTAGCGGTATCAAATTTCCATCAGTAGGTGTATTATTGCCTGGGCCTAAAACACTCTCCTTTATCTTGTGCAGAAAATGAGAGGCCATATTTGAGTCAATCTCCCCGAAATATTGTAGCGTGCAGGGGGGTGGTGGGGTGAGTTGTGCCCTTCTGTGTATGTGTGTGATGTGGTTTTGCCCCATAATGCTGTGCGTGTGTGTTAGTGAGAATGTTAATGTTAAATTCTGTTTCTAATGTTCCATTTCAGAATGTACTCGTGTTTGCCTGCTTGTGTTAATGTCAGCGTGTAATTCTGTTATCACATTGAGTCCGTGTGTAATGTGTAAATGCCTGTGTAGGCCCCTGTCTCTTTTACTGTCTGTTTTACCCGTATTTGGTCACCCTCATCCTCTGAATTCAGAGATGTGTTCACACTTTATTTGGATGGTCCCTTATAGACTATCTACAGATGCTCAGATTATAAACAAACTATGTATTGAAACTCTGTTAACTACAACTTATGGTTAAGGTTAGGGTTAGGGGTTGGGTCTGATTTAGGCAACACACCACTACTAAAGTGTCTATAGGCTGACTATCCAAATAAAGTGTTACCAGTGATTTCCCCATGGGTCCTCAATAAACTGCAAACAGCCAGAGATAAGCCTGTGCATTGTTCCATTCGCTACTCTGGTGTCAGGAGTGGGACAGTAGAGATGGACATTAAAGATGTTCTCTATGAACTACAGCGGGGTGGGGCACAGCCGAAGGGCATTATTCTGAGACCCTTAACAAGACTAGGGCCAGCCGTGTCCCCACCCCAAACCCAGCAGGAAGGAGCAGCAGATGGCGCCAACATCCCCTGCCCTGGACAACGAGAGAGGAGCAACATGCCACACCACTCCAGAGCTGCATCAGGACCTGGGGACCCCACTGCAGCCATTCCAGCACCAGGGGTCGGACATACGTAGCTGTGCGCTCACCTCAGCTGGAAGAGGCTGCCGCGCAGGTAGCTCCAGGATCAGACCTCGCTCTGACCATCAGCCAGCTGGGTGCTACCATCATGACAATGCAGGCACCACGCCACAGGACAATGAAGATACCTCTCTACAGTGGACAGGGGCCGCACGAGACCTACCTGGTACTGTGCAGGTGGCGGAAAGCAAGGAGGCCGCTTGCCACTGGAGTGAGAGAGTGAGCATGGGCACATGTGCCGCTCATCTCCACCTGTACGCCACCCCGTCTTCATCTCCGCCTGTATGCTACCCCCCTCTTTAGCCACAGTGTACCTTTTGTGTCATACTTTTTTTCAAAAAACTTTTCACTCACATAACTTTCGCATCTTGAGGAAGTTTGAGGACATTTTTTTCTGAGAATGTAGTTACAAGTGCATTAATGTTCACACCACATAAGCCTAACCTGTATACATACATGTTTGTGAGGTGAAGCCTGATCAATTGTGTTCTGTTCCATAACTGTTGATAAATATTTGAATCTATTTTGATATCACCAAATAAAACAACTTAAGGACTATAAATTGCCTGCAATGGTCTACATTTGGGTATGAGACCATGAATTTGTTTTTGATGTAATGGAAAAATTTGACAATAAATATATTACTATTATTGTTGTTGTCGCTATCCTAACTAAACATTGCATGCACCATGTAAGCCAACATAACTCATCAAAACTAAATATAGACAAAATTCCTATACACCTTGCCAGGCAGCCTGTCCCTCTCCTTCTATATCATACTATGCCAATACTGATACTGATAAAGTGGCCATATTACCTCCTGTTAATTGTTTACCAACATTTATCTCTTTATCTATTCATCAAATTGATGTTTACTAGCCAAATTTCTATCTCTTATTGCGTGACTTTTGCTTGCAACTGTTGATGGCTGTGGAAACATTGTTCGTCATTACAATATCCATTAAGTACAGATATGCGTATTGGCAGACAAACTCTACCCACTCATTTTGTTTCTTTCTTCCCCTCCTAGTCGAGACTATCTTTGCTGTGGGATACTGCTGTAGTCTCTCCACCTGATCTACTTGCAGACACCCTTGGCCTACGCCTACGCAGCTCTACAACACTGTCATGCACTTATTCTATCCCATACTCTGTGCTAGCATTTACCTGCAATGTAATTAATTGCCACCATCAACATAGTTTTCTGTTCCATTACTCTACTTACCCTTGTAATAGTAACCTTACGAGCACACTGTATACCCAATAACCTGTTCTACAATACTTGAATACTCTCTCCCCACCTTATCCTCTATCAATTTTGTATGCATCATCTATATACCATGTTATGTTTGTATATTGTGGACATTCACCACATGTGTGCTAGCATCCTCATCCTGATATTTACCATATGTGTGTGTGCTAGCATCCTCATCCTGATATTCACCACATGTGTGCTAGCATCCTCATCTTGATATTTACCACATGTGTGCTTGTATGCCCATCCCGATATTTACCACATGTGTGCTAGTATGCTCATCCCGATATTTACCACATGTGTGCTAGCATGCTCATCTCCTGATGCGTGTGTGATTTAATCTGACATGTTTCTGATTGTTGACCCTCTCTTTTTCCTTCCTTCCCTTCTGCCACAAGCTGCCCCCCCCCCCCTTCTTTTTTTGTCTCTACCCGGCCGGCTTTCCTGTTGCCAAGGAGTTCTTCCTTGTGTCGCAATTGTACTTGCTCTGAGGGGGTTCAGGCCCTGTAAAGCACCTTGAGACAATTTTATTGTTTTGCCACTGTTAGGTGGAAATTCACACTACAGTTTACCTCGGACTCCGAAGTTGTGTATAAGTATCTTTTTATTCAATATGCATATCAGGCTCACTCATGTCTTGGCAGACAAGAGAGAAGCATTGGCTCACTCTCATATTGGAGGATGAGAGATGGGCCAGGCCCACTCCCAGACTGCATCAGACGAGACAGGCACACACAGAAGGTACACGTACAGAGTTAGAAACATCAGCACTTAAGAAAAGTCAAGTTTCAGCTTACAAAGGCAAATGATTAACACACATACATACTTGATTAAAGTCAGAGTTTCACATTTCTCTATCAGCCGCAGTATAAAAATTAGTATAAAACATTATTTTAAATTGATGAGCAATGCATAGCGATGTGTAAATATGATGAAGAAAACATAGATAGTCAGTTTAACAAAACAAAAAAGAGTTTGAGGTATGCTTGTACACGTGGTAAGAAGCAGGAAGAATAAAGGCTAGATTTGAAACAGCATTACGGAGTCTCGCCTGTCCCTTTTGCCAGTTTTTGACTTTTTCACAAATAAAATCAAACATTGCTGCATGCAAAGTTAATGCAAAATAGAATGTACTCTTTATTAATTTGAAGAGTACATTACAATTAGCACAAAACATTTGTATTGTATGTTTTCATTCAGCAGAAAGGGCCCTTTTTCACTGTAGCATGTGCCCACAATTACAGCTCTCTATGTACAGCAGGGAAGGAATGGTGCCATGCAAAATCCATGTTCATCAGTTACTACTAAATGACATGAGGTAACATGTAGGCAACAAAGCAGGAGAAGCAGTATGTAGTATGTATGTTCATGTGCGTGCCTGTTTGTGTGTGTGCGTGGGCGTGTGTGTGTGCGTGGGAGTGTGTGTGTGTGTGTATGTGCGTGTGTGTGTGTGTGCGTGTGAGTGTTGGTGGTCAACTTGGTTGAACAGGTAGCAGATATGAAAGCTGAAAGGGCAGCATTTCATGGCTCTGCAGACACTTAGAGGTCCTTGATTTTGTAGATAACAGAAGTGAAGACATTTCCATCTGGACTCATCAACATCTAAAGGAAACAGGCATGGCATTGTAACTCTATATCGAACTGTTTCTTTGACATGAAAACAATGAATATGAAACTTACTGGCATCTGTTCAGTATTATGATCAAGGTCATCTCTATTGCTGTAGCCTCGATGGTTGGCATCGGCTACGTGTAGGGAAAAGAAGAATTACGTAGGTGATTAACTTAAGGTTTTGTTTAGAATTATTAATCATGAAGTGTAAACTGGAGATGTATGTCAGATTGAAAAAAAGTTAATGTGCATATTCAGGTCATTTGATCAACATTTCAAAGTTTGTCATTTTGTTCTTGGGTCATGAAAGTGCTCACTGAGACATGCTCATGTAATGCATTCTAACAACTATTATTA
The DNA here is from genome assembly GCF_900700415.2 of Clupea harengus. Lineage (NCBI taxonomy): Eukaryota > Metazoa > Chordata > Actinopteri > Clupeiformes > Clupeidae > Clupea > Clupea harengus. The sequence goes on from NC_045157.1 coordinate 6,432,487, forward strand.
CAGATGATATACCTTCGTCATGTTTGTGGTTCCTGTCTTGGTAAATTAGACTGACCAGGTAACATATGAGCGCAAAACACAGTCCCAACACAGCAGCCAACCCATAAACAACAGGATCCACAGCTTTTTCTGAAAAACAGCAGAAAACAACACGCTGTATGTAAAGACACTTCTCTGTGGCACATCATAAAATAACATGCGTCAAGTCATCTGTTAATGCTGCTACATGCTGCAACAATGTTCCGCATCTGCAATAATCCTATTTGATGAAAACAAATACCTGTGTTCAAAACTGTCTTCTTTTCAGTGTTCATTTGTCCACAGTTGGCCACTTTGCAGAACAATGCTCTATCCTCATTAAAGCTGTGGTTAAATTGTCTGTGTCCTATATTTCAAAGGAAATAGTAAATATAAAAGTGGGTGAAATGTCTCATAACTCCTGAATTGTTGGGGTGTTCTGTTGAAACACACGTGTATTACCTTTGAGAGCCAGAAACGTTCCATTTCCAAATGTAAGATCAGAAATCAATGTCCCTATGCAGTAATATGTTGCTTCATCAGATGATGTGATGTTTGCGATGGTCAGATTAAATGTTCTTTCAGACTGCTGTATGTTCATCCGTCCATTTTGAAAGTCTTCAGAAAACAAAGGACTCCAGGACTGAGTGGCTCTAAACAAACTAGCCACTAATACAGGCTTTCGTCCCAGTGTTAGTTTGTACCAGGACAGTGTTTCGGTCTTGAAAACCACAGGGAAAAAGCAATCTAAAGTCACTGTATCTCCAGGTGCAGCTTCTGTTACTCGATTTAATTGAATAACATCATGTGCTTTGTCTAGAAAAGTATGAGGGTAAAGCATATGAGTCAATTTCATGCTGTAGTAGTCAAAGCATTGCATCAGATATTACACCCAGAAACACCAATTACTTTTCCAATCAGAACAAAAACATTTAAAAATCTATAAAATTCAATAATTGAAAATAATTACACTTTTTATTATAATTATAATATTAATTATATTTCAAATGAACTTACACATGTTCATAAGGAGGATTGTAAGTATCCAAAGCATCATCCAAACAGTATGAGTTCCTTGCAAGATTTATTTTGCAAGTCCACTAATATCCGAAGACAACACACACAGATGAATGGCTTTGTTTCAAGTACATTCAATGTGAAGTGAAAGACTTAAATAGTTGTGCGTCAAAAAAATATCACTTCCTGTTGAATTTTCCATCCAATGACTCGAGGAACAAACATGTGATGTCACTGGGGATGAGGTCCAGCCTCCAAGTAATACACATATTAGCATGAACCTAGTTTCTGGTGAAATTTGCAAGTAATTAAGACCTTTGTCAGGTTTTTAATGGCACACACGACACACTGGAACACACACGTGCATATATGGAGGCGACACAGGACACACACACACACACACACGCAGGTAAGCCTGAGATCGCGGTGAATTTAGTTTCTGCTTTTTCCCATCCTGGACTGTCCTTCCTCAAGGACCCCCCAGGAGCAGTGGGCAGCTTGTAGCGCCCGGGGACCAAGTGAAGTGAACTGTCCATCTTTGGTCAGGGATGGACATGTGTTCTGTTATTTTGTCAATCAGATAATAAATAATATACTGATCTAATGACAGAATCACAGAACACAGCATTGCAGCACCTGAGCTGACTGCTTTAATTCTATGTACTGCTGCTGTAACTCAATGCAAGCAATGTGAGGAAATGAGAAATGCCTTAGCACAGTGATGGAGGTAGCTATAATACCTTGTTAGCGACAGACAAGAACAATAGCATTCTAAAAACTATTCAGAGATGGGCAAAAATACATCAAAATTTATTTTGATACAAAATACCCCTCAAATAAATGTATTCAAATAAAATACAAAATACTGGTGCCAGAAAATGTAACAAAATACAATACATGTACATACATACATGTATTTTGTATTTAAAATATAGGAAATACTTTTTCTGTATTTTCCGTTTTCTCACAATTTGGTATAGCAGAGCATTCAGGTTTGGGCTAAATAAGGTACACAAAGCTCTGGTGAACCCCACAAAAAGGAAGAACAGTCACAGAATGTCAGTGTAACTAAGCAAAGCTACTAAAATACAACAACTTGATTGATTATGTATATATATATATATATATATATATATATATATATATTTGCAGGCAGCAGCTGTGTGTTTTCACAAAACAGGGCTCTCAATGCAATCTCTATGGCTTCCGGGAGGGCTCGCCCCACCGTGCTTTCGTCATACGTAATTGCGTAAAAGGACGTCATACGGCTTTGATCAAGTCACATTCTGTCAAGATGGCTAACGTTCAGTGCAATAACTTGATTCGCTCTTTGAAAGAACCTCCTTTTAGTCGGCGTACTAATGAAGATAAATTGACAAGGATCATAACAGCTATTTAACTTTTCGAACACAGCCCTGTTTTGTGAAAACAATGGATTTAACATGAGAGTCAATGAGAGAGATCTGGGGTGATTTCCATTTCGCCCCAAAAAGGGGCGGGGCCATTTGAAGCACCACTTTTGCCTGATTCGACAATGACATTCAGAGGCAGATCAGACGGTCTAGTGGTAGAATCTGACAGAAAAAAAAAATCTCCTTTTGCCTAAACACTGGAGAAAGTATTTTGAGTATTTTAAATACAAAATTACTCCACTCTAAAGTATTTTTGTTACAAATTACGTTAGATTTTGTATCGGCCCTATCAAATACAAATGACAAAATACTCAAAAGAAATTGAAATAGGTATTTCAAATACAAGTAATAGAAATACTGCCCATCTCTGAAACTATTCAACCCTCATATCCTACATGGTAGCCTAAGATTCTGATATAAAAACGTCCATGGTTTTTCACTGACGCCGTCACAGTTGTGAAACATCCCTTGTCAATCAACAGTATTGAGCAAGCTCTGTTTTCCAGGACCAATAGGTAGTGTGAGTATCTAAACAGAATATCTGGCTGAATAGGCAGCCATGTCTTTTGAATGATGCAGAGCCAACTGGCTCCATTATAGGAAGAAGCCAACAGTGAACTCACTTCTGAAATTCACCTTAAAAATGAACTTTGAACTGCATTACAGATGTGAACTGCACTACAGGTGTGAACTTCCCTTCCTCATACTTATAGTTGACATAGTAACTCTGGCTCATTTGCAGTGGAGCAAGTAAATGCTGATCTGCCTCTGAATGTCATTGTCGAATCAGGCAACCATCAGGCAAAAGTGGTGCTTCAAATGGCTTGCCCCTTTTTGGGGCGAAATGGAAATCGCCCCAGATCTCTCTCATTGACTCTCATGTTAAATCCATTTTTTTTCACAAAACAGGGCTCTCAATGCATTCTCTTTGGCTTCCGGGAGGGCTCGCCCCTCCATGCTTTTGTCATACGTAATAGGACGTATTAGTGTATAAGCACGTCCTACGGCATTCTGTCAAGATGGCTAACATTCAGTTCAACAACTCAATTCGCTCTTTGAAAGAAACTCTATTTTAGTCTGCGTATTAATGAAGATAAATTGACAACAAAACAATAAGGACTTTCTAGACTAAATTCATTCCATTCAACATGTTTCTACAAAGGGGGGGGGGGGGGGGGATTCTACATCCAAGAATTGGAACGAAAGAAAATCGTGGCTAGCAGGCTGTGAAGTGGCTAACGCGGTCTGTATTTCTATATACCACTGTCACTTTTCATAGGTTTCACAGTGTGAATGTTCGCTTCTTGCACTAACACTGAGTTATTTTCTCTGTGATGACTTATTTTGCTTTTGTAAGCCAATACTTTCAAGATCAGTCAATAAATATTGTTGGTTTTGACTTATATGTTGCCCCCTTCTTTATGTTGTTACTGGACATATCATGTGTCCTGTTAAGCTATGTTACATCATACAACATTTGAGACATGTGGATAATGAAAAAGTGGGATCATTTACATCATGTTTGCTTATGAAGGCTCCTGGATGCAACATCTTTTCCATAGCTTTCCAGCTGTAACTAGCTACTCTAGCTATGTAGGTAGAGGGGAAATATGTATGTTGTGTGCTGCCATCTAGTGGACAAAAATGTATTGCTGTATGAGTTAATCTGCTAACAACAAATTGATACAATTGTCAATGTAACTACTGAATGGGTCGCCTTAATCATTATCAAAAAAATGCCCCCCCCCTGAGAATTTTTTCAGGAGCCGCCACTGCTGGTTACTGTGTCACACTGTATCAGATAGTACCAACTGTAGTCAGTTACCTGCTTCATTTCGGATATATATTGTGTGTACACTGTTGTCAATACTTTGGATGCGCGAAAGCATTTTTTATAATGATCAATTATAATATCCAATATCAATTTTAAAGACAGATGGCGTCTTCCAGGTCACAGTTTATGTAAAGTACTGGGCTCAACCCAATTGGCCGAGCCACAGCTTGTTCATGTAGGAGGGAGGAGACGTGTCTGAGGGCGACAGTCCTCCCGCTGTACCTCCCCGCTTCAGTTTGACGCTGGTTGGGGTGCTTGGTGATGCCGTGCCTGTGCTGGACAATGGTGTGTGACGTAACCTGGCTCTCCACCTCTGTAGCACCCCTTAGACTGCCCTGCTCCCTCCCGAGTCCCTTGCCTCGGTCACTGAGGAGCTTCCACCGCTGCTTGATAGGTCGCCTCCTTGCTCTACTCCAAGTCAGCTTGGCGCACACGATCCATGAAGCTGGAGGACCAGAGGACGTGCTCCAGCCGCTCTGCCTTGACTGCTGCCAGGAACCCAGGAGCACTGAGATTAATGTGCTCCCACAGCTGCAGACGAAAACCTGGAGTATGAGCTCTTCTTGCTGAATGTGTATGAAGGTGGGGTAGCATACAGGCGGAGATGAAGGTGGGGTAGCAAACAGGCAGAGATGAAGGTGGGGTAGCATACAGGCGGAGATGAAGGTGGGGTAGCATACAGGCGGAGATGAGCAGCACAGGTGCCCAGGCTCACTCTCTCACTCCAGTAGCAAGCAGCTACCTTGTCATGTGCGTCGTCAGCAAACACCTGACAGCTGAACAAGCACTGGGGCGTCCTCTCAATGGCTGTCCAACTCATCCTTTCCACTGGCCGCAGGTCCTCCAACGCATGACCTGGATCCAGTCTTCTTAGATGACCTGCTGTTGAAACTCGCCACCACCTGCACTAGTACCAGGTAGGTCCTGAGCGGCCCCTGTCCACTGTAGAGAGGTAGCTTCATGTTCCTGTGGCACAGTGCCTCTGTTGTCATGATGGTAGCACCCAGCTGGCTGAGGGTCAGAGTGAGGACTGGTCCTCCAGCTACCTGCAGGGCTGCCTCTTCCAGCTGAGGTGGGCGCACTGCTATGTCCGGCCTCTGGTCCTGGCATGGTTGCAGTGGGGTCCTCAGGTCCTGATGTAGCGCTGTGGCATGTGGCATGTTGCTCCTCTCTCGTCGTCCAGGGCAGGGGATGCTGGCGCCATCTGCCGCTCCTTCCTGCTGGGTTTGGGGTGGGGACACGACTGGCCCTAATCTTGTTGACGGTCTTCAGCTGTGCCCCACTGAAGGGGCCGGTATAGTTCATCAGAATATGCCATAGTCAATAATTCAATGATCTTATACCTAGTTATAATTGTTACTTTTATTTGGATTTAACTAGCATGTAAACAGTTCCTGGGTGGATATACTTGATTTTGACCAGGGGAGTGAGGTGGTCTCACTTTCCCTCCCAGGTCGGGACAAAGCTTTCTATCCAGGGCTTATTTGAATAGACGGTAACACCCCTAAACTCAGCTTTTAAGAGCAAATCCTACAAGGAATAAATCAGACGAGTCTGAGGTGAAGCGATGAGTGGACGTTCAGGCGTTGTCTCCCTTGGTTGACCACCACTGTATAAGATTAAAACCTGGATCTTGACTGACTAAAACCTAAGACTGAATCTTTAATATATGGTATAAATTATATCCCATCACCACCCCACTGCAGCTCGTCGACAACATCTCTACTGTCCCACGTCTGACACCAGTGTAGCAAATGGAGCAATGCACAGGCTTATCTTTGGCTGTTTGCAGTTTATTGAGGACCCATGGGGAAATCACTGGTAACACTTTATTTGGATAGTCAGTGATGGAGATATTTCCAAACACTGTTAATGACTTAAGAATATATGAATCAAGTGCCTTGTATTATTAATTACCTTAAATGAATCATGTGCTTATGAAAGCAGGAACATGGCTTTTCTGTGTGTGTGTGTGACTTAGAATATTAGGTGCCACTTAGTCTGCATACGTACAAGAGCATGTTTAGACCAGAAGTGATAAGAAGGGTCGACCTGTGCTTCTTCCGACCTTGTGCAAAACTTCCATCCTTGCCTCGGACGTCAGAAATCCACCACGTGGTTATCCCTGCTGAACACTAAACTTCTGTCTATATAAACCTTGTGCGATGTGTTTATCCTTGCTTCACTTTTAGCCTTGTGCTGGGAGTGAGCCCGATTGCAATTGTTGTTGTTGTTTGTCTAATAAATATACTTATATGCAGCTCTGGAGTCTTGAGGTATCTAGGGTGAATTTTCACCCAACAGTCAGTCTATAGACACTTTAGTGTTGAAGTTCACCTAAACCAAACCCAACCCCTAACCTTAACCATAAATTGCAGTTAACAGAGTTTGTTTATAATCTGAGCATCTGTAAATAGTCTATAGGGGACCATCCAAATTAAGTTCGAGGGTGAGGGTGAGGGTGAGCAAATACAGTAAAAGAGACAGGGGCCTACACACAGGCATTTACTGTACAAATAACACACAGACTCAATGTGATAACAGAAATAAACGCTGACATTAACACAAGCAGGGAAACATGAGTTCATTCTGAAATTAGACACAGAATTTAACATTAACATCTAACACATCTAACTAACACACACGCACAGCATTATGGGGCAAAACCACACCACACACATACATGGATGGGCACAAGGCTAATATGCATATGACTTGGAGGCTGGACCTTGTGCCCAGTGACATCACATGTTTGTGCCTCGAGTCATTGGATGGAAAATTCAACAGGAAGTGATATTTTTTTTGAGGCACAACTATTTAAGTATTTCCATTCGTATTGAAGGTACTTGAAACAAAGTAATTCATCTGTGTGTATTGTCTGTAGTTGGATATTAGTGGACTTAGTGCACAGAGTAATCAGCGAGGAAACTCATACTGTTTGAATAATGCTTTGGATACTTATAATCCTTCTTATGAACATGTGTAAGTTAATTTAAAATATGATTATTTTTATTTAAAGACATTTTTCTGATTTGTAAAGTAATTGGTGTTACTGTGTGTAATGTCTGATGCAATGCTTTGACTACTACATCATGAAATTGACTCATATGCTTTACCCTCATACTTTTCTAGACAAAGCACATGATATTATTCAATTAAATCGAGTAACAGAAGCTGCACCTGGAGATACAGTGACTTTAGAATGCCTTTTCCCTGTGGTTTTCCAAACCGAAACACTGTCCTGGTACAAGCTAATACTGGGACAAAAGCCTTTTTTAGTGGCTAGTTTATTTAGAGGCACTCCATCCTGGGATCCTTTGTTTTCTGAAGACTCTCAAAATGGACGGATTATCATACAGTGGTCTGAAGGAAGATTTAATCTGACCATCGCAAACATCACATCATCTGATGAAGCAACATATTATTGCATAGGGACATTGCTTTCTGAACTTGCATTTGGAAATGGAACATTTTTGGATCTTAAAGGTAATACACGTGTTTTAACAGAACACCCCAACAATTCAGGAGTTATGAGACATTTCATCCACTCTTATATTATGAACCCTCTTTAAAATATAGGACACGGACAGTTTGACCTCAGCTTTAATGAGGATAGAGCTTTCTTCTGTGCAGTGGCCAAATGTGGACAAATAAACACTGAAAAGAAGACAGTTTTGAACACAGGTATTTGTTTTCATCAAATATGATTATTGCAGATGAGGAACATTGTTGCAGCATTAACAGATGACTTGACGCATTATATTTTATGATGTGCCACAGAGAAGTGTCTTTACATACAGTGTGCGGTTTTCTGCTGTTTTTCAGGAAAGGTTGTGGATCCTGTTGTTTATGGGTTGGCTGCTGTGTTGGGACTGTGTTTTTTGCTCATAGGTTACTTGGTCAGTTTAATTTACCAAGACAGGAAACACAAACATGACAAAGGTAATTTGTATTTTGTATTCATTTGTAATAATAGTTATTATAATGCATTACGAGCATGTCTCAGTGAGCATTTCCATGACTCCAAGTACAAAATAACAAACTATTAAATGTTCATACAATGACCTGAATATGCACTTGTAATTACATTAACTGGTTTTCAATCTGACGTACATCTCCAGTTTTCTCAGATAAGGCTTCAGGATGTGTCATATTTTTTAGTATTTAACTACATTTTTTTGTTTAGAATTGATCACCTAATTCTTCTTTTTCCTACATACAGGCTACAACAATAGAGATGGCCTTGATCATATTACTGAGCAAATACCAGTAAGTTTTATATTCTCTGTTTTCATGTCAAAGACAATTACAACTGCTAGATATAGAATTACAATGCCATGCCTGTTTCCTTTAGATCTTGATGATTCCAGATGGAAATGTCTTCACATCTGTTATCTACAAAATCAAGAACCTCTAAATGTCTGCAAAGCAATGAAATGCTACCTTTTCAACTTTCATATCTGCTACCTGCTACCTACACACACACAAACACTCACACTCACATACACAAACACACACACACAAACACACACATGCACCCCCGTACACACACACACACACACACACACACACACACACACACACACACACACACACTGCTCACTGCTTACTGCTCATCCTCTTTTGTTTCCTTCATGTTACCTCTTGTCATTCGATAGTAACTGATGAACATAGATTTTGTATGGTACCATTCCTTCCCTGCTGTACACAGAGAGCTGTATTGTGACCACATGCTACAGTGCAAAAGTGCCCTTTCTGCTGAATGAAAACGTATAAAATACAAATGTTTTGTGCCCGTTGAAATTTACTCTTCAGTTAAATAAAGAGGTGAATCTATTTTCCAATAACTTTGTGTGCAGCAATGTCTGATGGTAATTTGTGTATAAGTCAAAAACTGGCATCAAGTGAGAGGCGAGACTCCTAATGCTGTTTCAAATCTACACAGCCTTTATTCTTCCTGCTTCTTACCATGTGTACAAAGCATACCTCAAACTCTTTTTTCATTGTTAAACTGACTACCTTTGTTTTTGCATCATATTTACACATCGCTATGCATTACTCAATTTTATTTTTATATTGCGGCTGATAGAGAAATGTGAAACTCTGACTTTAATCAAGTACGTAGTATGTGTGTTAATCATATGCCTTTGTGAGCTGAAACATGACGTTTCTGTCTCTGTATATCTTTGATTCTTAAGTGCTGACATTTCTTACTCTGTGTATGTGCTTAAAAGTGTACCTTCTGTGTGTGCGTAAGCAAGGGCTGATAAGAAGAACTAGTAGTCCTTCTTTTCTGCCTTGCTGATGCATTACATCGCAAAACGCATAGCAAGATGACCTTGGACGCGGGAAAACCACCATGTGGTTATCTCTGCTGACATTATGCTTTGGCATCAGTGAAACGCTAACTTCAACCTTTATAAACCTTGTGTGATGTGCTTAACTTTGATTCTCTCTCATATGCTGCCATCTGGGAGTGGGCCCAGGCTCTCTCTCTCAGCCTCCAAGGTCAGCCCATGCTTCTCTCTTGTCTGCCAGGACATGAGTGAGCCCGATATGAATATTGAATAAAAAGATAGTTATACACAACTCCGGTGTCCGAGGTAAACTTGATTGTGAATTTTCACCCAACACCGGCAAAACAATAACATTGTCTCAAGGCGCCTGACAGAGCCCAGGGCCTGAACCCCTGTGGCAGAAGGGGAGGGGCGATAAGGGGGGAGGAAACAATCAGAATTATGTTGTAAAACATATAATGTCATAATACATGTTGTAAATCTCCACAATACATACAAACATACCATGGTACAAACATGACACATACAAAATTGATAGAGGATAAGGTGGGGAGAGAGTATTCAAGTACTGTAGAACAGCTTTTGGGTAAACATCAATTTGATAAATAGATAAAGAGATAAATGTTGGTAAACAATTAACAGTAGGTAAAACTTTATCAGTGTCAGTATTGGCATAATATGATACAGAAGGAGAGGGACAGGCTTCCTGGCAAGGTGTGTGGGAATTTTGTTTATGTTTATGTAGCACCTGTGTTGCCTGGACTAGTAGAAAAGAGCTACACTCACGAAGATTCTAGAAACTAGAGTTGAAATCACCATTAAAACTAAAAGCTTGCAGATAATAAACACTTTATTTTGTACAGTTTCCTTGGAATGTTAATGTAGAAATTTGAATATGTTGCAGTCAGTGTATGAATAAGTGTGTGTAAATGTATAATTAAATAAAAGAAAATAACAAAAAACATGTAAATATGCACCAAAATGTACATTCAATACGAATTAAAGTAGCAAAAGAAAATGCACCCTATATGAAACACTTCAGTAATCAAATATACACTTAAAAAACAGTGTACCAATTCAGTATGTTCAACAGGAAAAAACAATGCAGGAAATCAATATGAAAAACAATATGGAAAATCAGTCAATCAACAGTCCTGTGTTCGTGTATGCAAAGGATTCCCTTCTCAGTGTGAAAAGGATTGCACTTATCTGTCCACGCGCAAAGATGCAAAGTGCTTGTTCAACTGTCGTCGAAGAAACCTTATGGTAGCTGGCCAGGCTACCACAGGTTTGATGCTCCATGCGCGGGGTGCAAAGATCTCCGTGGGAAGCTCGCCATCTTTTCTGAGTCTTCTTAAATCCAAACTTAAAACCAATCTACACAACAGTGTAATAGATTCGAGTGTTAATATTCAGTATCTAAAATCTACGTAAAGCTTTACTAAATCTAAATCTTTTATCTAAATCTACAGGTGGAAAACCGAGCTGCCCTAAAAGGTGGTTATCTTTCCGCTGCCGCGCAGCCGTTAAGTTAAACACAAAATGCAATTAGCCTGCATGGCCAACAAAACCCGTATGGACAGTATATACATACAATTCGGTAATAAACCCATTTTCAACAAAGTTATATTACAATACAAATATTAAACATGAAAATACTATGTACAGTTGAGAAATAAAAGGTTGTAATATTAAATAAATGCTTCGACTGGTTTTTAAAATTGCTCTATGAGTTTGAACTTGTCTCTACAATATGAGATCGTTACAGTATGAAAACTTAAACTTACCGAAGCTCTTTTCTTAATTAAAAAATGAATTCAATCCACTCTCTGCTTGTGAAATGACAGGGTGAGACGAAAAAGGAAAGGAAAGGAAAATATATATCGTTATCCTTCAAAGTTATCAAGTTATCAAGTTCACGCTGCTTGCACTTCAGCTGAACTTCAACGGTTCTCGGAAACAAGAGAATTTCGTGCGCATGCGCAATGCGCATGACTGATTTTTTTTAGCTGGGCTACACACTCCCCTCCTGAATGAGCATGCGTCCCTGCATGCGCCAGCTAACTAGATATGGATTATCACTGGCGAATTATCACTATCATTGATTGAATTAAGAACACTGTTAAAGCTTTCTAAAATAGTTTGTGCAAAGGAAATCAAAGGTTTTCCAAGTTTGGGATAATGGAAACGACCTGGGGGTCGTCGCACCCGTTCAGACCTACGCATGCTTTCTTCAGCTGCTTGTCTGTCAGTTTCTGAGGTTTCAGTATGGTTTTCAGTGTGTTTATCATTTTCTTCTGCCAACATTTCAGCAACTTCATGCCTTTCACCACTGGGGTCTGTTGTGCTTTGCTCTTCTGCATTACCCTCTACCAATGGATCGACTTCAGGCACATCTTCTGCCGGCATCAGAGCACTGTTCCGTCCTTCTGATGAATTCTCCCAGGGCACATCAGTGGTCTCTTCTGCCGGAGGTTCAGTCATTGGGCAGGGCTCTTGCAGCTTCACAGGGGATGACTGACTGTCAACAGGTTGAGCAGCAGGTGCAACTCTTGTGATGTCATAGGTCCTTGTGAACCTCTTCTCAGTGAATGATGGGGGGCCGAAGGATTCGTCGTCATCATCGTCAGAATCTTCATCAAGTCCCTCGTCGGGGTCTCGAGAAGGATTTGCTCTGGTTCGAGGACGACGAATAGGCTTCGGTTCCGCTGGTTCATCATTCTCCTCAAACAAGTACCCGCAAGGCAACAAGAGGTCGCGATGTAGGGTTCGAGTTGGACTGTCTCCATTTACTGACTGGACCTTGTAGACAGGTAAGTTTCCCATCTTCTCCAGGACACGATAGGCAACAGACTCCCACTTATCAGCTAATTTATGCTTATTTCGCAGGCGGAGGTTTCTAACCAGAACTTGATCTCCCACTTCAAGCTTGGATTCTCGCACACGCCTGTCAAATCGTTGCTTATTCCGATCAGCCAACTTCTGAGCATTTGCAGTAGCAGTTTTGAAGCTCTCCTGTAAACGAGACTTGAGGCTCTGGGCATACTGGGAGTGTGACTGAGATTTGGCCTCCCTGACTGGCAAGTTAAAGGCAATGTCCACTGGTAATCTTGGATGTCGACCAAACATCAACTCATACGGACTGAAACCAGTTGCTTCATTTCTGGTACAGTTGTACGCATGAGCGAGTGGCTTCACAAAATCACACCAGTGACTTTTGTCTTTGTCTTTCAGCGTACCCAACATATCCAGCAGTGTGCGGTTAAAACGCTCAACAGGATTACCTCTCGGATGGTAAGGACTTGTTCGCACTTTCCTGATACCTGCTACAGCACAGAGTTCATGTATGACATGAGATTCAAAGTCCCTGCCCTGATCACTATGAAGCCGTTCCGGGAATCCATAGTGCACCAGGAAATGCTCCCAGAGACTTTTTGCTACTGTTCGCGCTTTTTGGTCTCTTGTTGGAATAGCAACAGCATAGCGGGTAAAGTGGTCTGTGATTACTAAAACATCTTTTATGTTGCGACTATCTGGCTCTATTGACAAGTAGTCCATACAAACCAACTCCATTGGCCTGGATGTTTTGATGTTTACTAAGGGGGCAGCACGTTCAGGCTGTGCTTTCCTCCTGACACATCGTCCACAGGTTTTCACCTTGCGCTCCACGTCGAATGACATTCTAGGCCAATAAAAGCGGGAACGCACTAAGTCAAGTGTCCGATCGATCCCCATGTGGCCCATATCGTCATGGAGACACTTGAGCACGGAGGTTCTCAGCGCTTCAGGAAGTACAAGCTGATAAACAAGGTGGTCGTCACACTGGCGTTTCCTATACAAGATGCCATCTCTCATAACGTAACGCTTCCACTCCTTGATCATCAACTTGAGGTCGTGTGAGTGAGTATCCGAATCTCCAGACACTGAACACCCTGCTTCCAGAGCCTGGATGACTCGTCCAATTATGGGGTCGTCTCTTTGGTGCTTGATCAGGTCCTCATCTGTGAAAGTAGGTATTAACACACATTTTTCAAACTCTTGCTCATCGCCATAAACATCTGGAACTGCATCAGCGCTCATGGCAAGAGACTCAACTAAGGTCACATCAGGCAGGTCATCACTACCTCCATCTGACAGATGACGGAGACAGGCGGCAGCTACAACACTGCAAGGTAAGTTTGTGCAATCCTGTGAAGCCAGATGCTGCGATGCAAACTCCATGATCCTCGCACTCTCTTCGGCAGAAGCAGGGTCGTCGTCTAGTGCATCATGGGGCATTCTGGAGAGAGCATCCGCATCCTGATTTTTGCTTCCAGGCCTGTACTTGATATTGAAGCTGAAGGTGGATAATGCCGCCAGCCAGCGGTAACCAGCTGCATCAAGCTTCGCGGAAGTGAGTACATATGTTAACGGATTGTTATCAGTTACTACCGTAAAGGTGTTCCCATACAAATAATCCTGAAACTTTTCAACTATGGCCCACTTCATTGCCAAAAATTCTAATTTATGGGCCGGATATCGGGCCTCACTCTTAGACAGACCGCGGCTCGCATAAGCTACAGCTCTCTGCTGACCCTCTTGTTCTTGATAAAGCACAGCTCCAAGACCAGTGGTGCTGGCGTCAGTGTGGAGTTCGTAGGGAAGCTTAGGGTCGGCAAACCCAAGTACAGGAGCTGATGTTAGTCTTGCTATTATACATTCGAAAGCTTGCTGGCATGCTGACGTCCACCGGTCAGAAAAGGGTTCTTTGGGGTTCAAGTAGGTTACATTCTGCGAAGGCTTTTTTCGACATTTGCTGGATGGTGGGTACCCAGCGGTCAGATTGGTTAATGGCTTCACTATCTTTGAGTAATCTTGCACAAAACGGCGATAGTATCCAGAGAAACCTAAAAATGACCGCAGTTCTTTCAAGGTCTGAGGCTTGGGCCAAGTCTTCAATGCACGGACCTTTTCTGGGTCTGTCTCAATCCCATTATGAGACACAATATGACCAAGATAACGGACACGTGACTGAAAGAATTTGCATTTCTCTGGAGACAGTTTAAGACCATTTTCTCTCAGACGCTGAAGTACAGTCAGCAGCCTTGCTTCATGTTCCTCTAAAGAAGCTGAAAAGACAATTAAGTCATCCAGAAATACTAGCACCTCCTTTAAATTGATGTCCTTCATACACTTTTCCATTAAACGTTGGAAAGTGCTCGGTGCATTTGTTGTCCCCTGTGGCATCCTGTTGAATTCCCAGAAACCCAAAGGACACACAAAAGCCGTCTTATGTTTGTCTTCTTCCTCCATTTCGATTTGGTAGTACCCTGACTTCAAGTCCATAACGGAGAACCATTTGGACCCAGCGAGGGCAGAGAACGCCTCCTCCAAGTTGGGCAACGCATAAGCGTCCTTGATGGTTTGAGAATTGAGCTTCCTATAATCTACGCAAAGTCGAACATCGCCATTCTTCTTCCTCACTACTACAATAGGAGAAGAGAAGGGGGATTCCGACTCACGGATTACACCAGCATCAAAAAGCGTCTTAAGGTGTCTTTTGACTGCTTCAAAGTCACGAGGATGGATAGGCCTGGGTCTTTGCTTGAAGGGGGTGTCATCTTTCAGCTTGATGCGATGCTTAACCTTGGTGGCATGGCCGAAGTCCAGGTCATGATGCGCAAAAACATCAGTAAAAGTATTCAACTTCTGAGCAACTCTTTTCCTCCACTCCTCTGGAAGAGGGGATTCTCCAAAGTCGAACCTCAAGCTGGAACTAGTTGTCTGAGCACAGTTTTGGTAAGAACCTGTGCACATTATGCCAGACTTGTCTGCCATTTGATGATTTTCCAGGACTTGATGAGCAACACTAAGCTGAGCAACAACACAATTTAGATGAAGAGTTATGTCATGATCAGTTTGGTTTCTGACCCATACAGCAAACTTGTTGGGTGACTTCTTAGGTAAGGTGATAAGACATTGATCAACAAGAATTCCACCAGGTAAGGAAGACAGTGTGGGTTGTTCTACTAAAACATATGGTTCATTGGGAATGGCATTAATTCTCATGGAACAATCCAACGCAACTCTCTGACCAGCCGGTATGGTTTGTCTTGTTCTCCCTTTAAGTGTCATCAGTCCCACTCGTCCACTGGTGCTCTGACTTTTCCTTAGCTCAAGAATTTTAAGGATCTGTGCATAGCCATGCACTGAAGAATGCCTACTCTTAGAGCTGTGTCCATGATATTCACTGTAGACTGTGTCAAGCAGGTTAGTCCCAATAAGGATGGTTACTTCACTATTAGAGCATGCATCAGGAACAACCAAGGCTAAAGTGGAAACTGGGTTTTCATTGTTGATGAATTCTTTTGGGAGCTTCACGCTAATCTCCACATATCCAAGATATGGCACAGATTGGCCATTGGCACCCTTTACCTCTATGAGGTGATCTAAAGGCTTGATTGGCTGTGCTGACAGATGATCATTATAAAAAGAAAGAGACACTGTGGTTACTTGGGATCCGGTGTCTAATAAGCAGCTACAGTCAACACCGGAAATGTTAACCATGGCAGTACACCGTTCACCCACTAATCTAGACTGTGGTTTACATCTGGTTTTCACACAATGAGACTGTATGATAGGCTGACAAACAGTGTTTTGCTTGGGGCTATTACTACCTAGTTCTGCTCCCATTTGCCCCCCAACAGAAGCAGACTTTAGTTTAAAGATGGAGTGCTGAAAGAACCATTAAGCTCCTCCCAAGCTCTTTGCTTCTCCCTAAGTTCTTTTTTCTTAGCCTCAACCAGTGCTGGGTTAGGCTCATCGCTACAAGAGGGTGAGATATGACCATCTTCCCCGCAATTGAAGCAATACCAGGGTCTGGGCTTTTTATTCGCTTTCCCTGCAAACTGCTGTGGTGTCTCTTGTTTGAAGTCTTTAGGTTTGGTTTTTCTATATTTTTCTGTTTTGCTGCTAGCCCCTACATTTTGTTCTTTTGAAACTTTTAGAGAAGCTAACTGAGCTTGAAGGTCAGCTATTTGCATTCTCATTTTCTTGGTTTCTGAGGGGAGGTCAGAGGTAACAGAAAACATGTCAACCTCAGCAGCAAAAGGGTCACACACAGCATGCAAGTTGGACTGAGCTTTTGCTTTTGGAAAGCCAAGATGCTGTTTCATGCGGCTTGACTTTGCGGCTTGTTTGTCTTCCTCTGTCCGTAGCAGAAGCATGAACTCAGATAGAGATGGTGGGTTATCTAATTTCCGCTCAAGCTGGAGATTTGTGATCAAGCTGTTGTTCCAGCATCCTCTGCAGAATTGTTTCAGCAACTGGCGGTCCATTTGACTGGCAGGTAGTCCACCTCTCTTTACTACTGCACTGAGAGAGATCTGCAGCCTATGTAAATAAGCAGAAGGTTTCTCGCCAGCATTCTGATTTGTACTAAGAAACTTTGCAAAGAGTTCGTCTCCATCGCCCACAGCAGCATAAGCAGAATCCAACAAACTTAAATAACAAGCAGAACTCGCCTGAGGGCCTAAATGCTTCACCATGGTCGCTGCAGGAGACAAGAGACTTTCAACAATTTTCCTAACCACTTGCAGATCAGGAAAAGAAGAATCCTTGAGATAGAAGTCAATGTGGCTCCGCCATGTTTCATAATCAACTTCCATTGCTGGAACAGGACTTTTCCCAGAGAAGGATCTTAGTTTCAGAGAGCGATGCCTGGAAGAAACATCATCACCCTTCACTATGTGCTCGACGACTAATCTTTGAACATCAGGGGTACTTAGCTGATCAACTGGTAAGCGTATGGCTGTTGCAGAAGTGGGAACTGAACAAGTCAAGATTCTGGGTAAAGGGCTTTGAGTGTTCCCTTTTGGAAAAGGGCAAGTTCCTTGAATTACATCCTCATCCTCATCTATCCGTATGGATACATCAGCCCTGTTTAAATGACAGCTTGGGGATTTCCCCAAGCTTACATCTTGTGTGGAAGATTCACTTTTAGTGGACACTCGGATTCTGGCTAACTCTTCTTGAAGCAATGCTTCAAAGTCTATGCCACCTAATTTTGCAACATTTTTCAGTTCTGTTATATAGCTACTGGTAAGGCTAGATCCGAGAGATGTGGTAAATAGAGTAGACAGCAGTTTAATGTGATGAATCACACTTGGTTCAGAAGGGGACATTTTGGAAAAAGGTAGTTCATACTTAAGTTTCTCTATAGCTGCGCCACTGTCGTACTCTACAACAGCAGTATTCAGAAAAACTGGATCTGGGCTATCTATCTGCAAGACTCTGCTTACAGTGCCATATGTACGTAGGAACTCAAAAATATAATCATCAGCCTCAGAATGAGACAATCCACTGACTAACAAGGCATTAGGCACTTTGATGTTTTCAGATCTTATGACATCCATTTTTAAATGCTTAAATGTTAGGGCAACAAGAAAAAAAATATTTCTCACAATAACAGGTGAGGAAACTGTACAAACAAAAGCCACAACTCTCCTGGCTAGCTCGCCACTATTATGTAGCACCTGTGTTGCCTGGACTAGTAGAAAAGAGCTACACTCACGAAGATTCTAGAAACTAGAGTTGAAATCACCATTAAAACTAAAAGCTTGCAGATAATAAACACTTTATTTTGTACAGTTTCCTTGGAATGTTAATGTAGAAATTTGAATATGTTGCAGTCAGTGTATGAATAAGTGTGTGTAAATGTATAATTAAATAAAAGAAAATAACAAAAAACATGTAAATATGCACCAAAATGTACATTCAATACGAATTAAAGTAGCAAAAGAAAATGCACCCTATATGAAACACTTCAGTAATCAAATATACACTTAAAAAACAGTGTACCAATTCAGTATGTTCAACAGGAAAAAACAATGCAGGAAATCAATATGAAAAACAATATGGAAAATCAGTCAATCAACAGTCCTGTGTTCGTGTATGCAAAGGATTCCCTTCTCAGTGTGAAAAGGATTGCACTTATCTGTCCACGCGCAAAGATGCAAAGTGCTTGTTCAACTGTCGTCGAAGAAACCTTATGGTAGCTGGCCAGGCTACCACAGGTTTGATGCTCCATGCGCGGGGTGCAAAGATCTCCGTGGGAAGCTCGCCATCTTTTCTGAGTCTTCTTAAATCCAAACTTAAAACCAATCTACACAACAGTGTAATAGATTCGAGTGTTAATATTCAGTATCTAAAATCTACGTAAAGCTTTACTAAATCTAAATCTTTTATCTAAATCTACAGGTGGAAAACCGAGCTGCCCTAAAAGGTGGTTATCTTTCCGCTGCCGCGCAGCCGTTAAGTTAAACACAAAATGCAATTAGCCTGCATGGCCAACAAAACCCGTATGGACAGTATATACATACAATTCGGTAATAAACCCATTTTCAACAAAGTTATATTACAATACAAATATTAAACATGAAAATACTATGTACAGTTGAGAAATAAAAGGTTGTAATATTAAATAAATGCTTCGACTGGTTTTTAAAATTGCTCTATGAGTTTGAACTTGTCTCTACAATATGAGATCGTTACAGTATGAAAACTTAAACTTACCGAAGCTCTTTTCTTAATTAAAAAATGAATTCAATCCACTCTCTGCTTGTGAAATGACAGGGTGAGACGAAAAAGGAAAGGAAAGGAAAATATATATCGTTATCCTTCAAAGTTATCAAGTTATCAAGTTCACGCTGCTTGCACTTCAGCTGAACTTCAACGGTTCTCGGAAACAAGAGAATTTCGTGCGCATGCGCAATGCGCATGACTGATTTTTTTTAGCTGGGCTACATTTAGTTTTAATGAGTTATGTTTAGTTATGGTTGGCTTACATGGTGCATGCAAAGTTTAGTTAGGATAGTGACAACAACAACAATAATAATAGTTTTATTGTCAAATTTTTCTATTACATCACAAACAAATGTATTAATTTAGACCATTGCAGGCATCAGTATTATGACTTTAAACATTACTTCAGGAGTTTACATTTACATTTAAATATGGAACAGGGCCCCGTTCGTCGTACATGGTTCAGTTAAGTCGATCAATTGTCCCATTAGCCAGTTTAAATTACCGCGATGATTGAGGGCAGGCTATCTCGGTTCGTCCACGGCTGATCCGCGGTCAAACAATGTTGTTAATTCGAACCAGACTTCACTTATCAGGGTAATTGCGTGTGCCCGTCCTACTTCAAAAGGGGGAGGCATTGATCACCAAAACCATGATTTTCTAAGGGTACAATGGCTACCAAACTCAACGAAAAAGCCTCTGGAGAAAGAGCCTCTCCGCTGGAGAGCAGGAGATGATCATGAATGCTTATGAAGAATACAAGACCATAATCATGGCAAAATTCAACACCGCCACCGCGAGAGCAAGACAAGAAGCTGTGTATGGGGCTGTGTATGGGGCCATATCTATGTATGTATATATTACGACAAGCATGAGAGTGGTACAGAGGGTAGAGGAGTTGTTTAAAGGAGGCGTTTAGTAATTGAAAAGTTGCTAGTTCGATTCCTCTCACCTCCTTACCAAGTGTAGTTTTACATTTCCTTGTAAGTCACTTTGAATAAAAGCGTCTGCTAAATGACTAATTGTAAATGTATAAATAAGAAATTTAATAAATTGAAGCAGTGCAAAGAAATTGCGTGTATTTCTCTCTATTCTTATCATGAGTCCACCTTAATCATTTTCTACAATAATGATAGGCTATGGTGTACTAATAACACTGTCATATAATTATGAGTGCTTTGTTCTCCACATCGCCGACGCTACAAAAATGTACCACTCGCAAAAAAGTAAATGATTCCTTGTCGGCTGAATCGGTAGCACTCATACAAGAACTCGTCATGATGGAATAACGGATCTTGGCGTTCGCGAAGAACTCTTTCCCTATGAAGCTAATCTAACTAATATCGCTTCTTGGTCAATGGGATCTCTCCTTTTTCCAGGGGTGTGGCAAGCTTATCCAGCTTCACTTAAATTAGCCTGCGCTGGAGCAGGTTCAAGTTTATTGATGTGTTGCTTTGGTGATTTAGCCAAAGTTGCTTCGACAAACCGAAAAGAGGGACTTAAATTATCTCATCCTGAAAATGATCTCGGTAACTCGCTAAACAAGGTACGGCGAACAGAGCCCAGAACACAATTGATCAGGTGTCAGCTCACAAACATGTATGTATACAGGTTAGGGTATGCGGAGTGAACATAAATGCACGTGTAACTACATTCTCAGAAAACACTTCCTCAAACTGTTCAAAAAGAAGAGGTGAATGTTGTGTGAGTGAAAAGGTGTTTGAAAAAAAGCATGACACAAAAGGGCCACTGCGACTAGAGATGAACTAAAGCAGTGAGGTAAGACAGGATGACTGAAATGTCTGTGTCTTTACTGATCATTGTGCACATCACCCAAGGTTAGCTTCATTTACATGATTATAGAAAACACTGGATTCGTTTTTCAATACACATACAATGCATGACAAAAACAAAGGTAGTGTCATTTATGAGATGGCCAGCCAAAACAGATGGTGGACTGCTCGACCAGCAACGGTCAACCGCAGCGACTTCTTGTCTCTCATCTGGTCCGTCTGTCCTGTCCACCAGCTCGGCCTCCTTGAGGGCTGCTGACAGGGACCAAGGATTAATATACAGCCGCTCTGGCTGCAAGCCCAGGAGTGCGAGCTCTTCTTGCTGACTGTCGTTGAAGGTGGGGTAGCCACCGAGCGTGTACAGCCGTAGAACAGCAGCATAGGTGCCTAGGCTCTCGCTCTCTGTCCTGCCGCAAGCACCCAGCTTGACCAGCCGTTGAATCTCGCTGCCAGCTGTACTTGTACCCAGTGGTGGAGGAAGTACTGAAGTTTAGTACTTAAGTAAAAGTACAAGTACCCAGGAAGATAAAAGTAAAAGTAAAAGTAAAAGTACTACATCAACAATCCTACTTAAGTAAAAGTAAAAAGTACTTACTTTTAAATTTACTTTAAGTATTAAAAGTAAAAGTACTCACGCAATGGGTTGTCTCTCAATGTCTAGGCTGTGCCATTTTGATAAAGAAATAGCTACTGGTAATAAATGCCTCTACAGATGTCACTACTAGTAATAACTATAAGCAACAACATTTGTTAACTGGAAAGGTTGGTGTACTTATTGTGCCTACCATCTGTAATACAGTTCACACTATATCTCACAATTCTGCGGATGACAAGTTATCTACCAGGGATTATTTGCAAAGTTAATACCATTAAGCCAAACCAATAAAAACCCCATGTGATATCTTTAAATCTTTTATTTAATTGTAAACGTGTAAAAAAGGGAAACATGGAACATGAAAAACAAATGTAATTGTAAAACTGGACAGAACAAGGCACGCTAGCTTGACATAGCTAATCTACCAGCTTTATCTTACCACTATGTTAAATATATAATGAAGATACAATCATGTTTTTTGATGCTATTGCTGTATGCCAACATGCATCTCGCTAGATAACATTATAATATCATGTCAGTAAACAAATTAAATACATATATCAATATTCAAAAGTCAGGGACATTAACTTAGCACAGCAATCACTCTGCTTACCTCGATATGCTACTTTAAATTTGAGGGTGAATTATTGAAGGCTAGCAACTCCTTTTTTGAGGGAGAGGAAACGCATTGAAACCTCCAGGAGTCATTCTTGGGGCCTTTGAACTCGAACATATCTTTTAAATAGGGCCAAGGGTGGCTCATATCAGAGGGCTCAGTTCAGGCCGACTCTGGATCGATATTGAATAGGCAGTAGTCAGGCTGTCTGTTGAATGTTCAGGTATAACAGGCAAAGCTACCGCTAGTGCTGCTGCCAAACGCGCACTCTGATATCATTGGAGTTGATAGAGCCACCTGATTGGTTTAAACTTCCAAAACAGCAACGCAATCCATAGTTTTGTGTAGGCAACATTTTGGCGAAACTGTGTTCATAAAATGTAACGAGTAACAACACATATTGTAGAAATGTAGCGGAGTAAAAGTATAGATAATAGCCAAAAAATGTAATGGAGTAAAAGTAAAAAGTATGCACTATTATTTTTACTTAAGTAAAGTACAGATACGTAAAAATTTACTTAAGTACAGTAACGAAGTAAAAATACTTCGTTACATTCCACCACTGCTTGTACCACATATGTCTCGAGCAGCCCCTGTCCACTGTAGAGAGGTAGCTTTGTGGTCCTCTGTTGTCCCAATGGTAACACCCAGCTGGCTGTTGGTTAGAGTGCGGGCTGATCCTGGTGCTCCCTGCAGGGCGGCCTCTTCCAGCTGTGACAGACACGTTGGTATGTCCAGCCCCGGGTCCTGACGCAATGCTAGAGCGCTCCTCTTGACGTTCCTCTCTCGTCGTCCAGGGCGGGGGACGATGTTCGCCATCTGCTGCTCCTTCCTGCCGGGTTTGGGGTGGGGACACGGCTGGGCCTAGCCTCGTAAAGCTCTTGGAACAATGCCCTTCGGCTTTGCCCCACCACACTGCAGCTCGTCGAGAAGCTGTCCTGAGCATGGTCACTTGACACTAGTGTAGCGAATAGAGCAATGCACAGGCTTATCTTGAGCTCTTTGCTGTTTATTGAAGGACACATGAAGGACAGATGGACTCAAACACTAAGGGGGTCTAATCTCTACATCACATATTGGGTGACGGGGGACAAATACAGTTCAACAGACATGGGCCTACAATTGGCACAGGCATTTACACATAAACCACAGACTCAATGTGATAACAGAAATACACGCTGACATTAACACAAGCAGGGAAACATGAGTGCATTCTGAAATGGAGTATTACACACATAATTTAACGTTAACAGGTTAACGGTTAACCAGAGGAATTCTCTCTGATTTTCCGACACTTTGTAGTCACAGCAACCCCAACATCTCTAGTGAAGTTTACTGCACCAACACTGCCAACCCTCTGTCTGCATTACTGTGGCCTCTGTGGTTGGTTCTGGAAAAGAGAATTTGTTCAATACCGCTGCTTGACAAGCAGAAACGTGAGTGAAAGACCATGATAGTTCTGTATCAGAATATTAGGTTGAAATGTATGATATAGGGGTCTGAATTGTTTTATATCGCTATTGTTGTCTGTCTGTCAGTCTATAAGGTATAACAGCTACCTCCAATACAGCGCTAAGGCATTGTTCATTTCATCACATAGCTTACATAGAGTTACAGCAGGGTCATTCCACGCCAAACGGGACAATGGCTCCCACTCGACCATCTCAGATTTGGCTGAAAAAAATCAAGGTTGTTCATACACTTCTTAATAGGTATAGTCCAAAATATTAGCTCTCTACTCCCAATAGTTTTGTCACAAAAAGATGTTTTAGGGGGGAGGGGGTGACTGTACTTAAAGTGGCATTATGTAGTAATTGTACTTCAGGGTTAGGGTTAGGATAAGCAGTTTTACCTTAAAATAAAAAAAAAAACTAGTAAGTAGCTTATTTGCCTTCTTACTTTGTCTTGTGTTGCACTTGCTTGATGTTTGACTGTGTTGGGACAGTTGTTGACTAACTAGTTTGTCATAGTGTCAAAGTAAGCACATTTCAAAAGGTTTCGCTAGTTTTAGCCGCTAGCATCTCGTTAGCAATTAGCAATTCCTCCGTTATGCTGCTTTACACTTCTTAATAATATTAACTCTCTACTATAATATCAAGTCCCTAGCTTTAACATTGGGCTTTCCACAGGCCTTCAAAGATGCTGCGACAGAGCATAGTGTAAAATTTTAAAGTAAATTCAAGCACCCCGAATACTATGATATACCCCAGCCACACCCTCGGAAGTCCATATTCTTTAAGTAATGCTATCATATTTTAAGCCTAGAAAGTTTGAAGGAGCTATCTTAAATACTTTTCTAGTAATAGCAATTTGAAAATGGCTCTTCAGAAAATGCTGCTCAAAAAGCGTCTTAAGTATTGGCAAAACTATAAGGAGTATTGAGTATTGTATAAACTATTGACATTATACAACTATTGTATAACCCTATTGACAAAACTATTGGGAGTAGAGAGCTAATATTTGGGACTATTCCTATTAAGAAGTGTATGAACAACCTTGAACATTTTCAGCCAAATCTAAGATGGTCGAGTGGGGAATTTTCCTTAAATTGTCACGTTTGGCGTGGAATGAAAGCAGTCAGCTCAGGTGCTGCAATGCTGAACCTGGTCCCCAATGACATCACGTTTGTTCCACGAGTCATTGGATGGAAAATTCCACAGGAAGTGATATTTTTTTGATGCAGAACTATTTAAGTCTTTCACTCCGCATTGAAGATACTTGAAACAAAGACATTCATCTGTGTGTGTTGTCTGTAGTTGGATATTAGTGGACGTATTGCACAGAATAAACTTGCAAGAAACTGTTACTTACTGTTTGAATAATGCTTTGGATATGTACAATCCTTCTTATCCACATGTGTAAGTTAATTTAAAATATGATTATTTTCATTTAAAGATTTTTAAAGTTTTTTTTCTGATTGGTAAAGTGATTAGTGTTACTGTGTGTAATGTCTGATGCAGTGCTTTGACTACTACATCATGAAATTGACTCATATGCTTTACTCTCATACTTTTCTAGACAAAGCACATGATGTTATTCAATTAAATCGAGTAACAGAAGCTGCACCTGGAGATGCAGTGACTTTACATTGCTTTTTTCCTGTGGCTTTCCAACAAGAAACACTGTCCTGGTACAAACAAACACTGGGACAAAAGCCTTTTTGGGTGGCTAGGTCTTTTAGAGCCACTACATCCTGGAATCCTTCGTTTTCTGAAGACTCTCAAAATGGACGGATTAACATACAGAAGTCTGAGGGAACATTCAATCTGACCATCGCAAACCTCACATCATCTGATGAAGCAACGTATTACTGCGCAGGGACATTGCATAAACAGGTTACATTTGGAAATGGAACGTTTTTGGCTCTCAAAGGTAATACACGTGTGTTTCAACAGAACACCCCAACAATTCAGGAGTAATGAGACATTTTAACCACTTTTATATTTACTATTTTCTTTCAAATGTAGGTTTTAACCACAGCTATATTGAGGATAGAGCATTCTTCTGCGCAGTGGCCAACTGTGGACAAATGAACACTGAAAAGAAGACAGTTTTGGACACAGGTATTTCTTTTCATCAAATATGATTATTGTAGATGAGGAACATTGTTGCAGCATGTAGCAGCATTAACAGATGACTTGACGCATGTTCTTTTATGATGTGCCACAGAGAAGTGTCTTTACATACAGCGTGTTGTTTTCTGCTGTTTTTCAGAAAAAGCTGTGGATCCTGTTGTCTATGGGTTGGTTGCTGTGTCGGGACTGTGTTTTGTGCTCATATGTTCCTTAATTTACCAAGACAGGAAACATAAACATGTCAAAGGTATACCATCTGTGAGATCAAATATGCTGTATATAAAATGTAATTGATATGAATTGAATTCCAAATAATCATCAATCAATCTTATTTTCATATCCTTTGTGCTCCATGGGGGTTCAGGCTCTGGGCTCTGTAAAGCGCCTTAAGACAATTTTTTTTGTTTTAGCGCTATATAAATAAAAATGTTTTAATTGTACATGAAATTATCATCTATTTTTGAGGGAATCCAGCCACCCTTGTTAATCTGTTTCTTCATGTATTTTCTGTTTTTAAGAAGTGAAGTCTCAGCAAGTTCACACAGACAGGTCCTTCAGAGATCCATCAAGTGGTCAGGTACAAAACATAATGGCATCCTTAAAATGTTCATATACATTACAGACTATGTTCAATTTGTCTTATTTCGTGTAACTCTTAATTAAAACATTGTACTCAGATATGTTCAGAAAGAGGTAACATGTAGGCCTAACTGTTGTTCGCCCATGCAGGATGCTGAAGAACTGATCAATTATGCTGCCTTGCACTTATCGAATAACAAACTGAAAAGAGGAAAGAAGAAGAAGGACCTTCCTAGCGAGAGAATATACTCCGATGTCAGAGGTTAATAAATGTGTCAAGGCGCCTTCAGATAACAAGTGGACCCCCCTCTTTGACCCACACCTCTCTTCTGAAAGACAACAAGCTGTCCAGAGTCGCTTAAGCAAGATCACTACGGTGAGGTAACCATAGGAACAGCTCAGTAATAAAACCACTTATGGATAGCCAACATGCCTGTTATTTAATCCTCTTATAAATTGTATCATTCATAATTAATACATAAGAATTAATGGTGAAGGAAAGCTCATCATTTCTGTATTTTCTTACCTACATTGCTTTTGAATGAAGTTGGTTCAGAGGCTATGTAGCCTATTATCAAATCATGCACGCATATCATTACGTTCAATACCGTAAAAATGCTACCGTAAAAATGACAGTTTCCTCCATTCTGTTCTTTGAACTAAACCGTGATCTCATTGAAACATTTCATACAATTCTTGCACCACCACAAAAAAAAGTTGAATGATTTTTCTTGGAGGCGGTCGGAAGTGTTCCCGATTTGTGCACACATGGCCAAGTATAGGGACTGAATGTAGAAATAACTTTTGAGTTTAGTTTAATTAGTTCATTAGTTTTAGTTAGATTCACAATCTGCTGCTATAGTTAAAATGCTTTCCTAATTCAGCCAACTAGCAATAATGGGGTGAAATTCATTATTCTGTTATAAACAAACACAAAAGGACAATTGCAGAAATTGCAATGCAAGTGACAGCAGGTGAAACGATATTCAACACTACTAGCACAAAGGGAAAACAACCCAGGGTCACTGTAACACACAATTTCCAGACTGATGGAGAACCACAGCCTTACTGAACTCCTGTAATGTGTGTTGATATTGACTTCAAAGAAGCATCTGTAGTTTCAGCAACTACCTGTTAAATCTTTATTACAGGTTTTATATTTATTTGTTGTGTTTAATATTACACATTTCATGTTATTCAGTTGGATTTGTATTTTGAATGTAACTGTTGATCCTTTTAAGTGCTTGGCAGCATAGCTCTTTGAGGCAAAATGACACCTTCAGTCTGGTGGCAGTTTGACCACTTCCTGTCTTTTTGTGACCTCTGAAAGGCGACTATGTTCACTTGGCTTTGTATGTTGTTGTCTACTGTCATATGGGGCACCAAGTGTCACAGACCTTTTTTTTTAGACAGAATGCCTATATCTATCTTCAAAGGTTTAGGTTCATACCTTGACAACACATACTACATGTATATTGACATGTCTCAACTGAAACCAAAGCAAGGTAAAAAAAAACAAAAAAAACAATACAGTGCAGTACATGACCCTTTGAAGGTGGGTGACAAAATACAAACCCAAATTTGTTTGTATTTTGTCACCCAGTTAGTTAAAGACACACACACGATAAACAAGGGAGTTCACAAAGCAGGCCTATCTCTCAGGAATCTTTCTAGTCAGATGTCAGATTTAATTACAGTAATGATGTTGTCCTGGTTAATCAGTTCAGCAAGCATCAGTACTTGGGCACCTGCTCCTTTCTTCAGAGACCTGCTCCTTATGCCCTGTCAGAAGGTGGCCTCCACTTTCTTTTCTCAAGTCAATGACATAAATATCCAAGAAGCCAGATTAAACTATGTGACTATGCTGTTGTTGAGATCCTGGTTGATCAAACTATCCAAATAATTTTTATATTTGTATATGTGGTATTACTGTCTTTTGAATGAAAACAACCTAATAATTAGGTTCAAGTGAAATGGGATTTGCTCAGTTGTGGGTCAGCTGTCAACACCATTCTTTTCATAAAATACCAAAACTACAAAATGAGTGATCTATAAGATTGGCACATACATCTTTACATTCAATCATTCATTCAATAATTAATTTATTCAGTACATTTAACCAAATTCTAAGTAGTGCTGCTGATTGGTCATCAGCTTCTTACACCCCCAATGCAACTTCTTTAAATGTAGTAGGGGAGAGTGGGGTAAGATGAGTCAGTGGGTACCCACCAGATGCCCACCCCCTGTATCTCAACAATCATACACAAT